>NC_052958.1:1770525-2070525 GCF_013358895.1 Oreochromis aureus
GGTGGTGAAAAGAACATGTCGCCTGAGCAGGATTCGAACCTGGCCCTCCTGCTCTCAAGGCAGCTACTCATCTCACTGAGCTAAACTCATTCTCTCAAAAGGAGGAGGAGACCCGACAATTCTGCTAAAATGAGCAGAAGCTGCTGAGAAGAGGTGAAAAGGCTGAAAATTTTGCAGAAAAGAGGTGAATCAGCAGAATTTCTGCAGAAAAGAGGTAAAGAAGCAATAAGTTGCGCTGAAAAGAGATGAATCAGCAGAATTTCTGCTCAAAGGTGGCTATTCATTTCACTGAGCCAAAGTCATTCTTACAAAGAAGAGGTGGAGAGACGGACAATTCTACTGAAATGAGCAGAAGCTGCTGACAATTGTGCTGATAAGAGGTGAAAAGGCTGAAAATTTTGCAGAAAAGAGGTGAATCAGCAGAATTTCTGCAGAAAAGAGGCAAAAGAAGCAGAAACTTGCGCTGAAAAGAGATGAATCAGCAGAGTTTCTGCTCAAAAGAGTTGTCTTTTTCTGAATACAGCCAAAAAGCTGGAATTTGTGCTGAAAAGGGGTGAAAAAATGAAAATTTTGCTGAAAAGGGGTGAAGAAGCTGAAGAAGCTAAAGTATACTAAATCAAAGTATTTGTGCCAAAACATAGTGTTTCTGCCATATTGTGGTACTACTACATTACAACATGAATACGGATTAAAGATGAAAGAAACTGGCAACAAATTCCTCCACTACAAACCAGTCTGATACCACTTCTTTGCAGTGTTCACGTTTACTAAGGCACTACCCAAAAGGCGCCACAAGAGGGCACTCCAACACAAGAGATGAGGTGAATGAGCAGAATTTCTGCTGAAAAGAGGCAGAAGGTTCTGTATGTAGAAAAAGAAACACTGTTGAACCATGTGTGAAATAAATAAAGAAATGAAATGAAAGAACAACCTGGTTCTGCTCAAATTCACCAATCAGAGGTACTGCCTCAGTCTGCTTCATCAGGCTGTGTACTTGTTTCTGCCATGGAGCGTTAACAAGAATCTGAGGTCCATATTAGAAAAGCTGCTAAAATCATAAAACTTTGCAGAATTGTAATAGATTAGCAATATAAATTACAGGTCTGTGATAGTGTATAAATTTGTAGTGAAAAAAAAAAAACGTGGACCAAGGTGGGATTGAACCCACGACCTTTGAGCTGCAGAGCCGTGTCATTACTGATTGTGCCACCTGGAAAGGGGCGGCGGTCTGAAAGACAGATACTTGGACAGTCAGAAAATAGATCGCGGTGAGAGCGAAAACGCCGTTTTGGAGTTACAAAACGTCGTGTAACTCAAAAACTAGGTGGGATAGAAGCATAATTCTTGTACTGGGTGAATCAGCGGACTTTGGTGTACTTTCACTGCGATTTTCATTGTGCCTCCATCGCGGAGATTTGACGAGAGAAGAAACGGTTTCATTTCCAGAGTTTGAAGACTGAGAGAAGGACAGATTTCCACCCCTCAAACAAACGTAATTCATTGCTCAACGATAAGATAATTGTAAAACTGCTTGCACTGTGAGTGTCAGCAGTGTCTGAAGATATATTGGCACAAGCCTCATGTCCTAACTTTGCTTTGTTAAAGAGATATGGCGATTTTAAAATGCCTCCCGTTTCAGAATTTCAGCTCTGAATTTCAAAACCTCCCCATAGACTTTGAATGGGGAGTATTGAGACCTTGTGTCACTCCGAGGCACATTGCGAAAAAAAACGGTAAATCTCACAATAAAGATAGTGACATTGTCTGAAAGCCAGCAAAAATACCTACGTTTTGATGTATAATTTGTGGGGATTGAGTGGAAATTGAGCGAGTAGCAAGAAGTTGTTTAGACATGAAGAGAAAATTCAGATCGGCCCTTCACTCACTCTGACTTAATTGCATAGCAACCATAGCAACGCATGTATTTTCTGAAAAATCACAATTTTGCAACTCAAAACTTAAAGAGAGATAAGATTAAAACGGTAGAAGATCTGAAAAAGCTGAATCAGACAGGAATAGCCCAATAATCTGAGAACATTTTAAAGTTTGAATGGAGTTTCTAGGTGAAAGTATGACAAAGTAGTTAAGTTTCAAAGACAAGCAAGTTTTAGCAGAATTGTGGAAGTTTCCCATTCATTTTAATGGGACAAATTAAAGGAAAAAAGTGTAATATTTTAAAAGTATAACAGTAATAAACACCAAAAGTCATAGCCGGCATTAGCAGAAAGAGCAGAACAGTTTAGAGTTTGAACGGAGAAAATCGGCTGAAAACTGAGGGAGTAGATAAGTGCCAAAAAGTGTACGGAAGCAACTGGAATATAGTGGAATAAAGAATAAAGAGAAACAGGAACTCAATAGTGTGGAAGCCCTATTAGGGCATCCACACAATTTGCATTCCTCTTGAAAATGCTGTGTGGATGCCTTAACGCTGAAGCTGTCTGCTGAAAAGCTGAAAAAGATGAAAAGTTGCAAAAAGTTGTATGGTGGTGAAAAAAAAAACATGTTGCCCTGAGCAGGATTTGAACCTGGCCCTCCTGGTCTCAAGGTAGCTACTCATCTCACTGAGCTAAACTCATTCTCTCAAAAAGAGGAGGAGAGACCGACAATTCTGCTAAAATGAGCAGAAGCTGCTGAGAATTGTGCTGATAAGAGGTGAAAAGGCTGAAAATTTTGCAGAAAAGAGGTAAATCAGCAGAATTTCTGCAGAAAAGAGGCAGAACAAAAGAACAAAAGAGAAAACTGAAAACAGGTTTTGCCATGACCAGGATTTGAACCTGGCCCTTCTTGTCTCAAGGCAGCTGCTCATCTCACTGAACCAAACTCTTTCTCTCAAAAACAAGAGATGGAGAATCTGACAATTTTGCTAAATGAGCTGAAGCTGCTGAGAATTGTGCTGAGAAGAAGTGAAAAGGCTGAAAATTTTGCAGAAAAGAGGTGAATCAGCAGAATTTCTGCAGAAAAGAGGTAAAGAAGCAATAAGTTGCACTGAAAAGAGATGAATCAGCAGAATTTCTGCTCAAAGGTGGCTATTCATTTCCCTGAGCCAAAGTCATTCTTACAAAGAAGAGGTGGAGAGATGGACAATTCTGCTGAAATGAGCAGAAGCTGCTGACAATTGTGCTGATAAGAGGTGAAAAGGCTGAAAATTTTGCAGAAAAGAGGTGAATCAGCAGAATTTCTGCAGAAAAGAGGCAAAGAAGCAAAACTTGCGCTGAAAAGAGATGAATCAGCAGAGTTTCTGCTCAAAAGAGTTGTCTTTTTTCTGAATACAGCCAAAAAGCTGGAATTTGTGCTGAAAAGGGTGAAAAAATGAAAATTTTGCTGAAAAGGGGTGAAGAAGATGAAGAAGCTAAAGTATACTAAATCAAAGTATTTGTGCCAAAACATAGTGTTTCTGCCATATTGTGGTACTACTACATTACAACATGAATACGGATTAAAGATGAAAGAAACTGGCAACAAATTCCTCCACTACAAACCAGTCTGATACCACTTCGTTGCAGTGTTCACGTTTACTAAGGCACTACCCAAAAGGTGCCACAAGAGGGCACTCCAACACAAGAGATGAGGTGAATGAGCAGAATTTCTGCTGAAAAGAGGCAGAAGGTTCTGTATGTAGAAAAAGAAACACTGTTGAACCATGTGTGAAATAAATAAAGAAATGAAATGAAAGAACAACCTGGTTCTGCTCAAATTCACCAATCAGAGGTACTGCTTCTGTCTGCTTCATCAGGCTGTTTACTTGTATGTATTTCTGCCATGTGGTGTTGACAAGAATCTGAGGTCCATATTAGAAAAGCTGCTAAAATCATAAAACTTTGCAGAATTGTAATAAATTAGCAATATAAATTACAGGTCTGTGATAGTGTATAAATTTGTAGTGAAAAAAAAAACGTGGACCAAGGTGGGATTGAACCCACGACCTTTGAGCTGCAGAGCCGTGTCATTACTGATTGCGCCACCTGGAAAGGGGGCGGCGGTCTGAAAGACAGATACTTGGGCAGTCAGAAATAGATCGCGGTGAGAGGCGAAAAACGCCGTTTTTTGCAGTTACAAAGCGTCGTGTAACTCAAAAACTAGGAGGGCTAGCAGCATAATTCTTGTACTGGGTGAATCAGCGGGCTTTGGTGTATTTTGACTGCGATTTTCATAGCTCGTTCTACCTCCGTCGCGGAGATATGACGAGAAGAAGAAACGGCTTCATTTCCAGAGTTTGAAGACTGAGAGAAGGACAGATTTCCACCCTCAAACAAACGTAATTCATTGCTCAACGGTAAGATAATTGTAAAACTGCTTCCACTGTGAGTGTCAGCAGTGTCTGAAGATATATTGGCACAAGCCTCATGTCCTAACTTTGCTTTGTTAAAGAGATATGGCGATTTTAAAATGCCTCCCGTTACAGAATTTCAGCTCTGAATTTCAAAACCTCCCATAGACTTTGAATGGGGAGTATTGAGACCTTGTGTCACTCCGAGGCAAATTGCGAAAAAAACGGTAAATCTCACAATAAAGATAGTGACATTGTCTGAAAGCCAGCAAAAATACCTACGTTTTGATGTATAATTTGTGGGGGTTGAGTGGAAATTGAGTCAGTAGCAAGAAGTTGTTTAGACATGAAGAGAAAATTCAGAACGGACCAGCACTCACTCTGACTTAATTGCATAGCAACCATAGCAACGCATGTATTTTCTGAAAAATCACAATTTTGCAACTGAAAACTTAAAGAGGTATAAAATTAAAACGGTAGAAGATCTGAAAAAGCTGAATCATTCAGGAATAGCCCAATGGTCTGAGAACATTTTAAAGTTTGAATGGAGTTTCTAGGTGAAAGTATGACAAAGTAGTTAAGTTTCAAAAACAAGCAAGTTTTAGCAGAATTGTGGAAGTTTCCCATTCATTTCAATGGGACAAATTAAAGGAAAAAAGTGTAATATTTTAAAAAGTATAACAGTAATAAACACCAAAAGTCATAGCCGGCATTAGCAGAAAGAGCAGAACAGTTTAGAGTTTGAACGGAGAAAATCGGCTGAAAACTGAGGGAGTAGATAAGTGCCAAAAAGTGTACGGAAGCAACTAGGGGAATAATAATAAAGAAGAAAGAGAAACAGGAAAACAATAGTGTGGAAGCCCTTTAGGGCATCCACACAATAAAGAGAAACAGGAACTCAATAGTGTGGAAGCCCTTTAGGGCATCCACACAACTAGAAAAATTTGCATTTCCTGCGAAAATGCTGTGTGGATGCCTTAATGCTGAAGCTGTCTGCTCAAAAACTGAAAAAGATGAAAAGTTGCAAAAAGTTGTATGGTGGTGAAAAAAAACATGTCGCCCTGAGCAGGATTCGAACCTGGCCCTCTAGGTCTGAAGGCAGCCACTCATCTCACTGAGCTAAACTCACTCTCAATTACTCAAACTCATTCTCACAAAGAAGAGATGGAGAGACTGACAATTTTGCTGAAATGAGCAGAAGCTGCTGAGAATTGTGCTGGTAAGAGGGGAAAAGGCTGAAAATTTTGCAGAAAAGAGGTGAATCAGCAGAATTTCTGCTGAAAAGAGGTAAAGAAGCAAAAACTTGCGCTGAAAAGAGATGAATCAGCAGAATATTTGCTCAAAAGAGTTTAAGAAGCAGAAAGTTGCGCTGAAAAGAGATGAATCAGCAGAATTTCTGCTTAAAAGAGTTTTTCCTGAAAATAGCTGAGATTTGTGCTAATAAGAGGTGAAAAGGCTGAAAATTTTGCAGAAGAGGTGAACAAGCAGAATTTGGGCTGAAAAGAGGTGAATATTCTGCTGAAAACAGTTCAATCAGCAGAATTTCTGCTGAAAAGTGTTCTGCAGAACTCTTTTCAGAATTCTGCTGAAAAGATGTTTTTGCTGAAAATAGCTGAAAAAGCTGGGAAACTGAAAATTTTGCTGAAAAGGGGTGAAAAAGCTGAAATTGAGTTAAAAAAAGTTTCTCTGCGTAAAACAGGTTTCTGCTTAAAACAGCTAAAAAGTTGAGATTTGTGCTGAAAACAGGTGTTCAAACCAGGATTTGAACCTCGCCCTTCTGGTCTCAAGGAAGCTACTCATCTCACTGAACTAAACTTGTTCCAACAAACACAAGGGATGGAGAAACTGACAATTTTGGTAAATGAGCAGAAGCTGCTGAGTTTTGTGCTGAGAAGATGTGAAAAGCTGAAAAATTTGCAGAAAAGAGGTGAATCAGCAGAATTTCTGCAGAAAAGATGGAAAGAAGAAGAACATTGCGCTGAAAAGAGGTAAATCAGCAGAATTTCTGCTGAAAAGACGGAAAGAAGCAATCACAGTAGCTGCTCATCTCACTGAGCCAAAGCAGTTCTTGTCCCACCAAGAGATATGATGAGAGAAAAAATATGCAGGGGGGGCCGAAGAAGCTGAATTGTTGTGAAAAGAGGTGAAAAAGCTGAAATTCTTCTGAAAGAGCAGAACAGGCTGAAAATTTTCAGCTACTCATTGAGCCAAACTGGTTCTCACATAACTGAAAAAAGGTGAAAAAGCTGAAAATTCTGATAAAAACATCAGAAGTGGCTGACAGTTGTGCTGATAAGAGGTGAAAACGCAAACTTTCTGCTGAAAAGAGGCAGAACAACCTGTTTCTGCTCAAATTCACCAATCAGAGGTACTGCCTCTGTCTGCTTCATCAGGTGGGTACTTGTATGCATTTCTGCCATGGAGCGTTAACAAGAATCTGAGGTCCATATTAGAAAAGCTGCTAAAATCATAAAACTTGCACTGAAAAGAGATGAATCAGCAGAGTTTCTGCTGAAAAGAGTTTTTTTTTTTTTTTCTGAAAACAGCCAAAAAAGCTGGAATTTGTGCTGAAAAGGGGTGAAAAAAAATGAAAATTTTGCTGAAAAGGGGTGAAGAAGCTAAAGTATACCAAATCAAAGTATTTGTGCCAAAACATAGTGTTTCTGCCATATTGTGGTACTACTACATTACAACATGAATACGGATTAAAGATGAAACAAACTGGCAACAAATTCCTCCACTACAAACCAGTCTGATACCACTTCTTGCAGTGTTCACATTTACTAAGGCACTACCCAAAAGGCGTCACAAGAGGGCACTCCAACACAAGAGATGACCTATGTACACTGATGCACTTAGTAACAGTCAGCCTCCTACTTAGCCACTACGTAATACAGCGATATTACAGTGTACAAATTCACATAAATATGATTTGGCAGAAATACTCAACTTTGGCACAAATACTATAATTGAGTACAAGTACTCTAAGATAACAGAAATACTATGATTTAGCAGAAATACAATGTTTTTGCAGAAACACTGTCATTTCACTCAAATACTATGAGATAGCAGTAATACTATGATTTGGCAGAAATGCTACGTTTTAGTACAAATACTATGACAAAGCAGAAATACTATGACTTAGAAGTAATACTATCACAAAAGGGATTCCTCAAAATACTGTGAAATTGCAGTAATTCTATGATTTGGCAGAAATACGGTACTTCATACAAATACAATGCTTTGGTACAAATACTATATTTTGGTTTGAATACTATGATTTGCAACAAATACTATGATTTGGCACGAGTAGTATGATTTAGTACAAATACTACGAATTGGCAGAAATACTGTGACTTAGTAGTAATACTATAACATAACAGATATACTGTTATGCTGCAGACAGTCTATGTTTCAAACCTAGCCCTCCTGGGCTCAAGGCGGCTACTCATCTCACTGTGCCAAACTGACTCTCACAAGGAAGGAGATGGAGAGACTGACAATTATGGTGAAATGAGCAGAAGCTGCTGAGAATTGTGCTCATAAGAGGTAAAAGGGCTGAAAATTTTGCAGAAAAGAGGTAAATCAGCAGAATTTCTGCAGAAAAGAGGAAAGAAGCAGAACATTGCGCTGAAAAGAGGTGAATGAGCAGAATTTCTGCTGAAAAGAGGCAGAACAACCTAGTTCTGCTCAAATTCACCAATCAGAGGTACTGCTTCTGTCTGCTTCATCAGGCTGTTTACTTGTATGTATTTCTGCCATGTGGTGTTGACAAGAATCTGAGGTCCATATTAGAAAAGCTGCTAAAATCATAAAACTTTGCAGAATTGTAATAAATTAGCAATATAAATTACAGGTCTGTGATAGTGTATAAATTTGTAGTGAAAAAAAAAAAACGTGGACCAAGGTGGGATTGAACCCACGACCTTTGAGCTGCAGAGCCGTGTGTCATTACTGATTGCGCCACCTGGAAAGGGGGGCGGTCTGAAAGACAGATACTTGGGCAGTCAGAAAATAGATCGCGGTGAGAGGCGAAAAACGCCGTTTTGCAGTTACAAAACGTCGTGTAACTCAAAAACTAGGAGGGCTAGCAGCATAATTCTTGTACTGGGTGAATCAGCGGACTTTGGTGTATTTTGACTGCGATTTTTCATAGCTCGTTCTACCTCCGCCGCGGAGATATGACGAGAGAAGAAACGGCTTCATTTCCAGAGTTTGAAGACTGAGAGAAGGACAGATTTCCACCCTCAAACAAACGTAATTCATTGCTCAACGGTAAGATAATTGTAAAAACTGCTTCCACTGTGAGTGTCAGCAGTGTCTGAAGATATATTGGCACAAGCCTCATGTCCTAACTTTGCTTTGTTAAAGAGATATGGCGATTTGAAAATGCCTCCCGTTACAGAATTTCAGCTCTGAATTTCAAAACCTCCCATAGACTTTGAATGGGGACTTGTCAGACCTTGTGTCACTCCGAGGCACATTGCGAAAAAAACGGTAAATCTCACAATAAAGATAGTGACATTGTCTGAAAGCCAGCAAAAATACCTACGTTTTGATGTATAATTTGTGGGGTTGAGTGGAAATTGAGTGAGTAGCAAGAAGTTGTTTAGACATGAAGAGAAAATTCAGAACGGACCAGCACTCACTCTGACTTAATTGCATAGCAACCATAGCAACGCATGTATTTTCTAAAAAATCACAATTTTGCAACTGAAAACTTAAAGAGAGATAAGATTAAAACGGTAGAAGATCTGAAAAAGCTGAATCAGACAGGAATAGCCCAATAATCTGAGAACATTTTAAAGTTTGAATGGAGTTTCTAGGTGAAAGTATGACAAAGTAGTTAAGTTTCAAAGACAAGCAAGTTTTAGCAGAATTGTGGAAGTTTCCCATTCATTTCAATGGGACAAATTAAAGGAAAAAAGTGTAATATTTTAAAAAGTATAACAGTAATAAACACCAAAAGTCATAGCCGGCATTAGCAGAAAGAGCAGAACAGTTTAGAGTTTGAACGGAGAAAATCGGCTGAAAACTGAGGGAGTAGATAAGTGCCAAAAAGTGTACGGAAGCAACTAGGGGAATAATAATAAAGAAGAAAGAGAAACAGGAAAACAATAGTGTGGAAGCCCTTTAGGGCATCCACACAATAAAGAATAAAGAGAAACAGGAACTCAATAGTGTGGAAGCCCTTTAAGGGCATCCACACAATAAAGTAGGATAATAAAGAATAAAGAGAAACAGGAACTCAATAGTGTGGATGCCTAAAGCATCCACACAATAAAGAGAAACAGGAACTCAATAGTGTGGAAGCCCTTTGAGGGCATCCACACAACTATTTACAACAGTGTAATTTGACTTCTAAGCATCCCAGAAACGATACATAAAAGCATAAAGTCAAACATGACTTTTAAAAACACCAGCATAGGTAAAAAACTACATTTTCCGTGAATATGACGTCACTTCCGGTTTCGGACAGGTAATGGCGGACATGCGATAGTTCACGCTGACTTATATTCCGAGTAGGAAGTGTTATGAACAGCTGATCGGATCGGCAAAGCGTGTTTCTGGAATATTGTTTTTGTTGCTGGAAGTGCTTTTTATGCATTTTTTGCAAAGCTATATGTGGAAGGAAACCGTGACCGAGGACAAGCTAATGGAATAACATGTAAGTACAACTCCTACGGTTTCATATGCAAAAACAATTATTGCGCTACCTCACGTGGTTCCAGTTCTACACGGATATAAAAATAGTTAGGCAAAACGGAGCGTGCCTGCTCCGACCGGTTGTAAAGGGTCAATGATATATTTTATGTAATAATTTATAAAATTAGGGTTAGAAACGATAGAAGACAAATGGCACGATAGACACTTTTCTATCGTCCACACGATATATATCGTCATATCGCCCAGCACTACTTCACCGAATCATGGATGCATCTGGGATTATAAAAGGGCAAGATCAGAGAGGCTAAGGACAATTACAGGAGAAAATTGCAGTGGAAACAGCATGAGAGGTGTGGAGTGGCATGAAGACAATCATGCCATCCAACACCACAGAGCTGGGGGCAGTGAGGACAGTCAATGAGTTGAATTGTTTTGTTTTTAACAAATTTGATACTGCAGGGCGTGCTCACCACCCACTGACAATGGTCAGTGGTAACTTTATTGTCCCCAACGGGAAATTGATTTGCAGTACGTCCATACAGAAATATTAAAAAACACAAACAAACAAACAAACAAACACATCACATCACATACACACAAAAAATAATATAAGCCCCGAGAAAACAACCTAAATTTTATCATCAACTAAAGTGCAGTGTGCAATGGCAACAACACTTATGGTTTAGTGTTATTAACCATGTTAATAGCAGCAGGTACAAAAGACAGTCTATGTCTCTTTGTCTTCACTGCAGGCACTTTATAACGACGACCTGATGGAAGCAGTTGAAAATCATTAAAGAGACGATGATCTGAACACAACAGGACAGAGGTTGCCTTCCTCAGCACCTGCCTGTTATAGAAGTCCACAAGCTGGACCTGAGACCTCCCTGAAATCTGACCAGCCACTTTAACAAAGTTGCTAAGTCTGGTCTTATTATTCAAAGACATATTACTGTACCAGGCAATGATACAGAAGGTTAAAACAGATTCAATAAAACTTTTATAAAAAAGAGTCATCATTTCAGATGAAACATTAAAACCTCTCAACCTCCTTAAAAAGTACAGTCTTTGTTGAACCTCTTTCACTGTAGCAGCAAGATGTGCCTCAAAGGACAGAGCCTTATCAAGAACAAGCCCCAAATACTTATATATATGAGCATGAGCTTTGTGACAGGGGATTTCTAAAAATCACCCCGCAGTTCTTCAGCTGAGACACCTGAGTTAGAAAACACAAACACTGCAGTTGTCTTTTACTCGCGAGGGCAGTCATAGAGCGCTCGTACTCACAGACTCGCGCTGTATCACTGTCTGCGTTCTTTATTTATACAAGCTTGTGTGTGTACAAAGATGACAAAGTTATTCTAAGAACTCAGAGCTGAGGTTCCCCTTTTCTAAGTCTGTATGTTCCAGAAGAGAGGAAGCTGTTAGTTGGTAAATAAGTTTATCACAAAAGTTATTAGGTGAAAAGTCACAACAGCGTGGCCACTGCATTATCAACACCTCTACGAGGCCTGTATGCAAATTGTAGAGGGTCTATAAGCTTTTCTACTTGCTGCAGAATCTCCTTCCTGACAGGTTTTTCAAAGGACTTCATCACTAAGGATGCTAAACCGACAGGCTTAAAATCATTTAATGATGTAGGTTTTGTGTAGGGCTGGGTATCGTCACTGATTTCTAGAATCGATTCGATTCCGATTCACAAAGTCGATCCACGATTCGATTCAATTCGATTCGATTCAATTTGATTTGATTCAATTCGATTTGAATCTGGGAAATTTTGCCTCAGACAGTCAGAAATATTATAATTCAGATCAGTACATTTACATATTTTTGTATCTATAAAAAGGAAGCTGACACACGCAAGACTTTATCAAAGGTGTGAGTGTCACAGCAGATGCCTTTGTGTCAAAGTAGCTGAAGATAAAACACAGAAAAACATGAAGGTGGTTTTCCTGGCCTGGGATTTTATAAAAACATTCTGCAGTACATCAAAAACTAAAGCAAACCATTAATCAACATATGAACATTACCTCTGACGTTACAGCGGTTTTATTAGAGACACGGCTGAGTGTTTTGCATTTTGCATAATTTTAAAAAGTTTAAATTTGTTCAGAAGCCTATTGAACGTCAGAAATTAGGTTTTCTTTTCGGAAGTAAGTAAAAGGAAAAAAACAGCGTCCGACAGGCTGTAAACAACGGCAGACTTTTGCGTAACAAGCAAGCGAATAATGCAGAAAGTTCAGAAAGAGATTGAATATACCCTGATGTACCCAGCTCTGCTTTGTATCAGGCACCAGGGATCCATCCAAGTTTTCTCCACTCCTGCCGAAGCCCAACGTTATCTGAAAGATCTGCCGAGTGAGTAGACTAAAGTGATCTAATGCGATTTCAACAAAGCAATTTGCCCTTATACTCTCAGATGAGAAGGTCTTCATTGTTAACTTTGGGGGTGGGGGCGAAATGAAGGAAGAAAAGACTATAATATCAAGCAGTGACATAGAAACTCTCCATCCTTAAGTATTCAGACTAATTGGAGATACGACTTATGATAATCCGGTATTTGGTAACTAATAGAGACAATTGTTCGTTAGTCAATTAAGATAATGTGTACAAATTCATAAAAATATAGATCTTGTGTGCATTTATGACCATGACATTATCCCCCCTACTGGGTGAGTGTGATCACATCTTGATCAACCAGTTTATCTGTCTCTTATACAGTTCTATGTCTGACATTGTAAAATTCAGTACTTTGCTGTATATATTTTACCGAAAGTGGCTAAAGTTTCAATCTTAGCCGCTGCCTGGGCCTTCACTACTGTTCAATAGAGTTACCTACCTAATGTGGTTTTGTTACAGGGGTTTTATGAGGCAGGTTTTTATTTTAACGTTTTGGGGTTATGTATGGTCTCTTACCAAAAATCTTATTCACACTTACGCAACTGTTCAGACAGCTCCCTGGTCTAGGCTGCATCTTACTATTATACCCATGTGCAGAGCTTCACCACATCGAAACTCAGGAAAGCAGGAATGTGTTCAGAAATCCCCAGGGTTGAATACCATGACACTTACTTGTCCAAGATACTCATATAAAAAACTTATATTATGGTTCATCTAACTTGTAAATCTTGGAATATTAGAGGGATCACTTCACCCATTAAGAGGAAAAAAATGCTGACATACTTAAAGAAGGCAGAGTGTAGATGTTGCTTTTATCCAGGAGAGTCACCTCACAGATGCTGAACATTTAAAGTTGCGTAGAGACTGGGTGCGCATTGTTTTTTACTCGTCATATACTTCCAAAGCAAGAGGCACCTGCTTATTAATAAACACCTGAACTTTCAACTCAACTCAGTTGAAAAGGACAAAAATGGCAGATTCTTACTTGTAGATTGTGAAATAAACAGAAATAAGATAACTCTGGTAAATATATATTAGCCCAACTACAACGACCCCTTATTCTTTAACAACTTAATTATGAAACTGGCTACAATTGAGGGCCAGTATATTGTGGGTGGAGACTTTAATGGAGGTTTTAACCTTCTCTGGATCGGTCCTCACCCAAAACATCTTTACTATCCAAGGCAGCAACAGCACTGAACCAAGGTATGAAGGATATAGGCATAATTGATGTGTGGCGAAACCTTCATCCAGGCCAGAGGAACTTTTCCCTTTTTTCACCGGTACATAACACACACTCTAGAATTGATATGTTTCTTGTAACACAAAATATGATGGTGACAGTGATAGATTGCTCCTACTTAGCAGCTACTTTTTCGGACCATAATCCCATCAAACTCTCCACAACCTACAACCCACAGGTGGAGATTTAAAAATTACATGCTAGGAGACCCTGACTTCATTTCATATATGAACACTAATATTGAAATATTCCTAGATGCCAATTCAAATTCCTCTTCATATGCCAATATCTGGGAAGCTCTCAAAGCCTATATGAGAGGTTTGGTTATGTCATACGGTGCCAACAAGGTTAAAAAAACTAGAGAGAAGATAACCAAATTGGAGATTGACATTAAAAACCTGGAGCAGGAATATATTGCTACCAAAAAGGAAGAATACCTCAATACATTAACACAAACAAGGATGCAATATGATAACTTATGTACCAGCAGAGCGGAAGCAGCCATGGCCAGAACTAGATATCAGTACTATGAATATGGAAACAAAAGAAGTAAACTACTGGCCTGGCAAATTAAGAAAGAAACAGCTGACAAATTTATACGGACAATATTAACGGAAGATGATAAACTTCTTGACGAATCAGCACCCATAAATGCCGAGTTTAAACGGTTCTATGAAGATTTGTATAAATCTGAGCAAGGGGCTGACAGTACTGTTGCAAAAAGATTTATAGATGGAATAACCCTTCCCAAATTACATAATGAGGACAAAGAACGGCTTGATGCAGATATATCTGAGATGGAGGTACTCCGACCCCTCAAGTATTTACAAATTAATAAGACCCCTGGACCAGATGGATTCTCAGTCGATTATTATAAGGCTTTCTCAAATAAATTACTGACACCACTCACGAATATGATTAAAGAAGCTTTAGAAAATAATAAATTACCAGAATCATTGGAAATCGCAACGATCACATTACTCCCAAAACCGGGCAAGGACAAACAGAGATGTGACTCTTACAGACCCCTCAGCCTCTTAAATGCAGATTATAAAATATTATCGAAAATAATTGCACTCAGATTGGAAGACATTATGCCTAAGATAATACATGCTGACCAAACAGGCTTCATTAAAAACAGGCACGGAGCAGAGAATGTGCAACGTTTGCTCCATATATTGAACACTGCTCAAAAAAAAAACAAGACCCCCTGCTAATAATCTCTATAGATGCTAATAAAGCATTTGACAGGATTGAGCCAAACTTTTTATTTCGGGCGTTGGAAGCTATGGGCTTTGGAGAGAAGTTCACCCGCTATGTTAGGACACTTTTTAATGCCCCCAGAGCCAATATCATAACAAATGATGTGCTCTCAGGCACTTTCTCTTTAACCAGAGGCTGCAGACAAGGTTGTCCAAGCTCCCCGTTGCTCTTCGCGATTGCGATCGAACCACTAGCAGCTGCCATTTGTACTAGTGCCTCCATATCTGGAATCAAATTTGGTACAAGTGAACATAAACTTTCTCTATACGCAGATGACCTCCTACTATATATAACGGACCCACTTAAATCAATTCCCTCTTTAATGAAGTGTCTCAAAGAATACAGTGCAGCCTCAGGATACAAGTTAAACGATACCAAAAGTGAGATTTTGCCATTAAATATACAAGATAGCCGTATTAGAGCTCTTACTGACCCATTACAGTGGCGTAATAATGGCTTCACGTATTTGGGTATACAAATTAGTAAATCCAAGGATCAAATATTCAAACTAAATTATATCAAATTGTTGGAGCAAACCAAACTTAATTTTCAGAGATGGATGGATTTCCCTTTATCTCTCATTGGGAGAATTAATGTTAATAAAATGAACACTTTGCCTAAGTTCATTTACTTATTTCAATGTCTCCCTACAAATGTTCCCAAAAGTTTCTTCAAAGAGCTTAATAAACTTATAACTTCTTTCATATGGCAAAAGAAAAATCCAAGAGTCAAACTCTCCTCTCTACAGGCCCCGTATTCAAGGGGAGGACTTAATTTACCAAACTTTAGGAACTATTATCTTGCCTCCCAGTACTGATCAATTTGGATCTGGCTGCATGCAGAGAGGAGTGAGGTTAGATGGGTTCCAATAGAACAACATGAGATGAACCCCATACCATTAAAAGATGTTCCATTTTTAGGTACAAAAAAGTGTCTATCCAAGCTTACAAACAATTTGATAATATTAAAACCTTCAGCGCCTGGCAGGAAGCTCACTTGCTTCTGAAAATAAATATCTCTTTTCTTAGAAGGACACCCCTATGGGGCAACCCTGACCTCTCTCATCACATTGCCGACCCAATATTGCAGGGATGGAAGGACAGAAATATTCGAACGGTTGCTGACTTATACAATAATGACACATTTATTGACTTTCAACAACTAAAGGAAAAATTCAACCTTCCAGGACAAAGTTTCTTCAAATTCCTACAAATAAGAGAGTGGATCAACAAGAAATCTAAAGGGGTATTCCCTGAGATACCAAAAGAAACTCCTCTTGAAACACATCTTTGTACCAAACCATGGAAGTCAATAAAAGGAATAGCATCTTCTATATATGCTATCATCAATGAACAGTTACCTGATCACAACAGAACTTCCATAAAAGGAAAATGGGAGACAGACCTGGGCTATGTCTATGAAGAGGCACAGGCCATGTTAATTTCTACAAAACACAGGCAAATGCAATTTAACATACTTCATAGGATATATTACACCCCTTACAGGCTACATAAAATTGATAGTAATTATTCCCCCAGATGCTTGAGATGTAAGGTGACAGATGGCGATCTCCTACGCATGCTGTGGAATTGCCCAGTGATAGAAGAATTTTGGAGACAGGCCATTGAAATAATCTCGAGGGTAATGGGGATCCAAATTGAACTGGACCCAAAACTATGGATTCTAGGTGACACAGGCTCTATCAAGGTGAATTACCATAAGAAATATTTTATTTTACTTGCGAGTACAGCAGTGAAAAAATGTATTCTGCTACATTGGAAAGCTGAAAATTCCCCAACACTGAGACAGTGGATTAATGAGCTAGTGTCCTACTGCACACCTGAGAAGATATCGTATAGTATAAAAGGGAAGTATGGAACCTTTGAAAAAATCTGGGGCCCCTTCTTGGCAGTACTACCGTCTCTGGACCTAACAGATCATAGAGGTGACACAAACCGCCCTGAGTCTGCCTTGAGCTGATCCCCAGTTGGGCTTTCCTGACTCAACTTCCTGAATGCTGTAGTTTTATTGTGGGGGGTGTTGATTCCTGTGCATGGGAGTTTCTATAGATAGGTGTAAATATGGGCTGTCTGGATATACAAATGTGATGAGGTTGAGAGTATGGGCTCAAAATGTGGTCATAAATATTTTGTACTTGTAAATCAGGATTTGTATGTGTAAAAAAGATTTGTGTGTGTAAAAAAGATTTGTATGTGTAAAAAGAATTTGTGCGTGCGTAAAAAAGATTTGTATGTGTAAAAAGGATTTGTGCGTGCGTAAAAAAGATTTGTATGTGTAAAAAGGATTTGTGTGTGGACTTAGCCAAAAAAACCCCTGCAAGTTACAAGTACGAATTTTGACCCTATTTTTCTTCCTGTCATCTGATTGGTCAATGTCATGTCAATCACAAATGTAACAATCCAATCAGAGGACAGATGGGTTTGGCTGTCGGAGGGGCACTTTTTGAACTGCAGGTCCTTGAAGGAATAAACGCCCTTTTTACATGCCAACCCAGCGTTTTCCTTCATCACCACGAAGGAAAACAGTCTGTGGTCGTCCGAGTTTGGTGATTTTTGTGTCACAGGTCTACGTGCTTTATACAGGGACTTCCACAGCCTTTTCAACAGCGCTGTGGACCGCGGGGGGGGGCAGTGTTTTGGAAATGACAGTCTTCATTACAAAGCTTTCTTCGTTATGAATTAGCATACATGTTTTTATTGAACATTTGAAGAACTAGCAAAAAAACCAGAAACTCTTGTAGAGGACATAAAGTCAGAGATAGAAACGACAAGGAGCAGGTGCATCTAGTACAGGTAGAGCTGCTGCAAAAACCCACAGAGCTCAGCAGCCAGCGCAACAAATTCTGGATCCTTTGCTTTTAGTTAGCAGTTAGCATTAGCAGCACATCCTGCGTCCGATGTGAAAGGATCTTTATGCTGCGCACTGTGACTCACAGCAATGGTCCCGGGTCAGCCCTGACTTTGTGTTAAACTAATCCTAAAGTAATAATGGTATTTCTAACCACTGACATACCACAACTTTATCCTTTCAACAGCTGCTGAAAGTTAGCGGACCTAGCTGCTATCGGATATTTATATAGAGATCCTCCAGCTTCAAACTGTATTACCCTTCAAGGACCTGCAGTTCAAAAAGTGCCCTCCGACAGCCAAACCCATCTGTTCTCTGATTGGATTGTTACATTTGTGATTGACATGACATTGACCAATCAGATGACAGGAAGAAAAATAGGGTCAAAATTCGTACTTGTAACTTGCAGGGGGGTTTTTGGCTAAGTCCACACACAAATCTTTTTTACACATACAAATCTTTTTTACACACACAAATCTTTTTTACACATACAAATCCTGATTTACAAGTACAAAATATTTATGACCACATTTTGAGCCCATATGAGAGCCATACAGGGGTAAAGGGGTGGGGGGATGGTGGGAGGGGTTCGTATGACGTGTTTTGTGTTTTTTGTTTTGCTCACTTTTTTTTTTTTTGAGTTCTTGGTTTGTTTGTTTGATTTTTTTTGTCCAAATTCTTTCTGTTACCAATGTCGTTATGTTGTTATTATTATTATTATTATTATTAGTAGTAGTAGTAGTAGTAGTAGTATTTTGTTTTTACTTTTTGTGTGCCATAGTTGTGAGTTTTCTGTTTGTTTATTCGCTTTGTTTATTTGTTTTTGTTTGTTTTTCAATTTAAAAATGAAAATAAAGCTTATAAAAAAACAAAAACAAAATTAGAGATTTCCCAGATACCACCAAAGAGAGCCCAAGTACCACTACTGGTACGCGTACCACAGTTTGAGAACCACTGTTCTAGAAAATGTCACGCCCTTGTCATGAAGCTTCTGTTTTAAACACAGAATTTTAAGGCATTTTACGACCTAAAAATCCAGTGTTTGAAACAGAGGTTGTGTAGGTCTGAGATCAACAGCTTTCCTAAACACTAAACTGACTTGTATTTATGCTCATATATAGTGACACCAGTTACATAAATTGTTAATGTCTTTGACTTTTTGTCTTTAATTTTATACATGTCTGTTCGATAGATACCTTTGAGTCGTTGGTGCTTTTTAAATGGAATAAAAAATAAATAATTAAACGCATATACATAAACATCAGTGAAAGATTAAACATACATTTTGACTTGGTTCCAGTACATAAATATTAGTCTTTGCAAATTTAACCCTGTTTCTTTTATTTTGTAGACATCAACTGTGTTAGTTGCTGTGAGAGTTATTTTTAATCCTCAGTGAATCAAATCGGTCATGAGGGGATACTGAAGTGCAACTTTTTAAAAAAAAATTTGGTGTTACTGTCATCTGTCAGATGTAAAGATTAAAACATGCTGCTATTCGCACATATTTAATAATCAGTTGTGCACAGGACCTGAAGGAGAGTCCAGCTTGTCGCTCGTACAGTTTAAAATTCAAAATAAAAGTAACTGTAACGTTAGTAAGTGACTGAGCAGACTTTTCTGTTTCTCATATAAGTCGTTTCAGTTCCTCGTCTTCAGTTGAAGGTCTGAACGTCCCTCAGTTTAGTTCAGTCAGAGCAGGAGACGTAATGACTGAACAACAGCAATGACTTTAATCTACATTCAAGCTCAGGGTGATTTCTTTAGTCTGGGTAAATTAATTAATGTGCACAGAATAAGTAGTGAACATGGCTTTCCCTGAGATATAACTGCTTGTCTTAGCTAGCTAGCTAAGAACAAAAATTTCTGGTTACCTTACAAAATATTTACCTTACCTAAGAAGAATGGTCTATGGAAGTCATGAGGTCAAGATGCAATACGCCCCTCTACGGTGGTCAAGAATGAGGGAGCTAAGATCCTGTTCGACTTCCACATACAGACAAACATAATAGTGGTGGTCAAGCAGAGGAAGACGTCTGTAGTGATACTGAATGACAGCAAAATCAGGAAGAAGGAACATGAGAACCTGAAGAAATACCACTGTGTAATAGAGGAGTTGGAGAAGATGTGGAAGGTGAAGGCAACAATGGTGCCAGTGGTTATCAGAAGACTCGGTGCAGTGACCCTCAAGCTGGGCGAGTGTCTCCAGCAGATCCCAGGAACAACACCCAAGCAAGCAGCAAAGATACTACACAGGACCCTCAAGTTCCCAGGCCTCCGATGGACGACCCGGGCTGGAAGGATGTGTCAGAAAAAATGACCAAACATCTTCTGCCTCCAGAGGGGCACCAGGCAGGGATGCCCACTCTCCTCCCCACTGTTTGCAATTTTTATAGAACCACTAGAAGCAGCAATTAGACAGGATATAGTGATTAAGTGTGATTATATTAATTATATGCAACATTCTTTGACTGAAAGAAATTTGTTTAACATTTAAACCTATTTTCTGCACATTCCAGCACATAAAATGAAATAGGTTTTTGTGTTTACACTCAGTCTTTCAAATAGATGCAAGAGATTCACAGCCGAAAATAAATAAAATCAAAGACTCAGCGGTCCTGTTGCTCTATTTTTACCTGTATAGCAGGCGGATGTTTGCCCTGGTGCAGGTGTGCCACAGAGGTCAGTGGAAGAATCCATGAGTTTGTCTGTGAGTTTCCCATTACGTGGTAGCGTACTCTGTGCTCGCTCGTCAGTTCGGGGGGTTTTTTCACTGTAAAAATAAGTTTTCTTCCCATGCAGTGAACAGCGGACGCTAATGTTTTTCTCACTTTTTACAGAATCAGACTCAAAGTAAGGTCAGTACTTCCACGCTTTAAACGCTGCACGCTCATACTCTCTTCTAGTGATGCGCGAATCATGAACGAATCGTTCAATACTCGAGAATCACTTTACTGACTCGTGAATCATGATTCATAAACGCAACTGACTCACTGACTCATCCCTGTTGCTGTTAGCAAACTAATTTCATTAGTAGAAATATATCTAGCTTATAATTCAAATTGTGAAGAAAAACACAACATCCAGTATCTTAACAAAAACATTTCTGCTCTGAACTGGAAGAAAAAACCCTGAGTAGAAGCTCACATCAAGACAATAGCTCCTCGGTTCACAGTAGCATCGCTCTGCTAACATGCTAACAGCACATTTGAGCTACTCACCCCTCCTTCCTGCGCTGAATCGTAGGGGAAGCAAATCACTCAGGACTCACTAACCCCTCCCTCCTGTGCTGAATCGTAGTGTAAGCAAATCACTCAGGACTCACTAACCCCTCCCTCCTGTGCTGAATCATAAAGCGCGAGAATCACTCATGACTCGCTCACCCCTCCCTCCTGTGCTGAATCATAAAGCGCGCGAATCACTCATGACTCGCTCACCCCTCCCTCCTGTGCTGAATCATAGAGCGAGCGAATCACTCATGACTCGCTAACCCCCTCCCTCCTGTGCTAAATCATAGAGCGAACGAATCACTCACTCACTCACTCACTCACCCCTCCCTCCTGGCTCGCAGCTACTTCTTCTTCTTCTTGGTTGGCAACCAATGTTAAAGCGCACTACCGCCCCCCTGGCTCACAGCTCAGTGGACATTTAGATGAGAAAATATATATTTGACACATGTAAGGAAAATACTAATAAAATAAAAATAAACAAAATAAATGTTCCCTTTAGAAATTCTTTTGCTCTTTTTTGCTATATAAAATAGTTGTTTTCTTTAAGAATCACTCATCTTAGCAGTAGGATTTACATTAAAAGAGAAACAAATTAAGTTTGAGTGAAAATGTACATTTTTTGCACTCTCTGGTCAA
The DNA here is from genome assembly GCF_013358895.1 of Oreochromis aureus. Lineage (NCBI taxonomy): Eukaryota > Metazoa > Chordata > Actinopteri > Cichliformes > Cichlidae > Oreochromis > Oreochromis aureus. The sequence continues at coordinate 1,792,100 of NC_052958.1, forward strand.
CTGACTCAGTGACTCAAATGACTCAAAAAACCCGATTCACTTTGGTGAGTGACTCATTAAAACTCGATTCAGTAAAAAGAATCAAATTTACCATCACTAGTCTGCTGCCGCTCTGGCAGCAACAACGCTAGAGCCAGAGTAGGGGAGAGCGGAGCTGGAACAAACCATTTGGGGGGGGGGTGTTATCTATACTTTTGTTGTTAAAATGTTATGTCTCAACCAAGTACTGTATGGTTTTTATATTTTTAGCAGTGTGTCACACAGACAGCAAATATTGTCCAAAAAAAGTAAGAAATCTTTGGGGGTGCTTTGATTCAAAATGGCTAAAATCGCCCCTGGTTGTTTGGCTTTTCATTTCACCATTTGTTGATTCACTTGAAGAGCAAGTAACGTAATATGGGTCAAGTGATCAGTTTGATATCAATCTTTCGTGATACACCGTCATATTTACATTACTTGTACAGTGCGAATGATTTGCTTTGGTACCTGGTCAGACTTCAGTTCTCCTCTGTCTGCCTGGCTCCGTTTCTCCAACAGCGCACTCGCAGGCAGCAGCTCCCCCCCCCCTCGCTCAGTCGCTTAGTGTCTGAGCTCGGATCATACCAATATTAGGGGGGATTTACGCACAGTCGTAAATTCCCACAGTGTGCACTATGTGCTTCGAATATTGTGTGTAGTTTTTGTTTTATACAGTTGTCAGCCAGGCATCTAACTGTGAAAAAATTACACTCCAAAAGACCCCGGGCTTCTGAAAAAACAACCCGGGCTTAAGCCCAGTAAGCCATCCCCCCACTCCGCCACTGCTCCCCACACCCTCTAGCAGATCATTACATGAAGGAACCTTTTAAATACAAGTGCACTCATGCTCACAGGTGTACACTCGGGGACTCACACACACAAACTACACCCTTTTTGGCCCCTACCTCAAAGCACACTGTGCGCTGTCGATCTTACGAGCTACACAATAATATTCAATGGTCTAAGGAGCTTGGAAAGAAAAGCATCTGGACTTGTTTAAATTGCTTGAAGACGTTTCACCTCTCATCCAAGAAGCTTCTTCAGTTCTAAGGTCAAATGGCAGAGAGTCCCAGATTTAAACCTAGTGGGAGTTTCCCCCCAAAGAGGGACAAAGGACCCCCTGATGATCCTCTACCTAATCACATGAGCCAAAGTGTGAAAATGGGTGTGGGTCACAATCAGCCAGGGTTTCGGATGAGCTCATTGTGAAACCTGGCCTCACCCTATCATGTGATTTCCTGAGGGCAGATGGCCCAGGATGTGAGTGGGCGTTAAGGCGTCTGGGAAGGGTTCTCAAATAATCCAGTTTTGAAGTCCTTTGTCCCTCTTTGGGGGGAAACTCCCACTAGGTTTAAATCTGGGACTCTCCACTATTTGACCTTAGAACTGAAGAAGCTTCTCGGATGAGAGGTGAAACGTCTTCAAGCAACTTAGACAAGTCCAGATGCTTTTCTTTTCAAGCTCCTTAGACTACGATGACCTGGATAACTGACAACCTTCACAGACAGTAATATTCAATATTTACTATTTACTGTTATATTCGCATAGATCATCGCGATGATGTTGTTTATTATATTGCTCTCTTTTTTTTGCTTGTTTTCTCTTTTTTCTTTCTCAGCATGTGATCCAGGTGTTTGATATATGTAGTTTTTGTCTGTTTGTTTTGTTGGTTTTTGCCCTCTATCACAGTTCCTCTTCCCTGCTGTTTTTCTTTCCCTCTTCCTTTCTCCCCTTTCTTTTCCCCAGTCAAGTTTGTCCCGTATTTAGCAAGTGAAAATAAAATTAAAAAAAACAATAAAAGGTGAATCAAATAGACCATTACGGCAAGGCTGGGATGGTCTGTTTGGTAAAGTAAAAATGTTGGGCATCTTTCTTCGCCTTTAGACAATAATTCTGATGGCAAAAGAACCAAACAGAAAAAAAGAGAAAAAAAAAGGAGTAAAAAAAAGTTTTCAGAAAAAAAAAGACTATGCCAGTTAGAAATGGTTCATGTATTATGTACCTTTAAAAAAAACAAAAAACAATGTTATGAAGTTTGATTTTTGTGTCAAAAAATAAAATATTATAATAAAGACATGATACATCAAAAAAACAAAAAAGAAAACTTATGCACACATTTTGTAAACATATACAACGATTTATCTAAAAATGCAGCCAATACACCTGCTGTTTTTTATTTTGAACAACCATTTAAAAATATTACTAAAACTAAAATGAGAGAACAATCAGGTGTCGCAATAAGATGCCGCACAAATGATGTTTGTCAGTAAAAAAGAAAGTTTGTCCACCACAAGACAGAAGAAGAGACAGGGATAAACCTGCAGGCCTGACAGCAGGTGTATCACTCCGCTGGTTTTCTACCTGGTGACAGTGTTTACAATGCAATGTACCTTTGTGACATTCATTAGCAGAGATGGGCTAATCCGATAACTTTTTTCAAGTAATGAGTAAAGTAAGGGATTACTATTGCAAAAAAAGTAATTAGATTACCATTACTTTCCCTTGAGCACACTGCATGACTGTGTTACTAAAACAGTGATTCTTTTGTGAGTGTCTCATGACAGTGACGTAATCGAGTGCGACGTTGTGGCAACAGCTGTGTGCAGATCAAAAATGGATAATATAACGAGTGTGGAAGAGAGTAGTGATGGTAAATTTGATTCTTTTTACTGAATCGAGTTTTAATGAGTCACTCACCAAAGTGAATCGGGTTTTTTGAGTCATTTGAGTCACTGAGTCAGTTGACCAGAGAGTGCAAAAAATGTACATTTTCACTCAAACTTAATTTGTTTCTCTTTTAATGTAAATCCTACTGCTAAGATGAGTGATTCTTAAAGAAAACAACTATTTTATATAGCAAAAAAGAGCAAAAGAATTTCTAAAGGGAACATTTATTTTGTTTATTTTTATTTTATTAGTATTTTCCTTACATGTGTCAAATATATATTTTCTCATCTAAATGTCCACTGAGCTGTGAGCCAGGGGGCGTAGTGCTTATAACATTGGTTGCCAACCAAGAAGAAGAAGAAGTAGCTGCGAGCCAGGAGGGAGGGGGTGAGTGAGTCCTGAGTGATTTGCTTCCCCTACGATTCAGCGCAGGAAGGGAGGGGGTGAGTAGCTCAAATGTGCTGTTAGCATGTTAGCAGAACGATGCTACTGTGAACCGAGGAGCTATTGTCTTGATGTGAGCTTCTACTCAGGGTTTTTTCTTCCAGTTCAGAGCAGAAATGTTTTTGTTAAGATACTGGATGTTGTGTTTTTCTTCACAATTTGAATTATAAGCTAGATATATTTCTACTAATGAAATTAGTTTGCTAACAGCAACAGGGATGAGTCAGTGAGTCAGTTGCGCTTGTGAATCATGATTCACGAGTCAGTAAAGTGATTCTCGAGTATTGAACGATTCGTTCATGATTCGCGCATCACTACAGCAGACGCAGAGCTGTAAGTGCCTGGCTTAAAACAGGCCATATTAGCTGCATTTAACCTTCAGTTACACTTTATATAGTTAGGTAGGAGTCATAACATGTTTCTTTTTAGCTGAAAAACATTACACCAGGTAACCTGCAGTGTTGAAAACATGTTTTCCGACGATGTTCGCTACCCTACAATCCGTCCTGCTCTGTAGTAAAATCAATTTGACCGTCCTGTTGCTCCCACTGAAATGTATACAGCCTATTTAAAATCTAAAACTTAAAATTGTCCGTAGCCTGCTGTTGTTACCACTGTCCTGTTTGAAATGGATACTAACTAGCTAACTGACTGAATGCCCATTAACCTTATAACTCCTGTTGTGTGTGTGTGTGTGTGTGTGTGTGTGTGTGTGTGTGTGTGTGTGTGTTTGTGTACAGAGAGACAGCCAGGGTCATAATGGATATAAGGAAGTTTTTTCAAAAAAAGGAGCCACATACAACATTCAGGTAAAAGTGTAAAATCAAATGATCCGTCAATCAAAAATAATGTTGGATCAGTGTTTCAATATTTATATCTTTTATTAGATGTTCATGTGGTTTGGTTATTTGCCTTTTGGTTGAAAGTACACTGAGAGAGGACTTTTTGTTAGTGATCTTAATAGTATTTTTTCATATTAATGTAATTTTTCATCTAATTGAATACAATCTATTTGTGTATGATTGTCAGTCCAAAGAGGGAGAGAGGAAAGAGGGAACGTGAGGAGAAAGTAGAAGGTCAGGAAGAAGCAGGTAAGAAAACAGACAGGGAACAGTGACAGGCAAAACAGAAAGTGTTAAAATGACAAAGAGAAAAACCCTGATTTTACTCACACAGTCTGGAAGTTGCGTTCTCCCTATATTAAAGCTGCTATACAGAATCTGCAAAACAAACTGGGTTGAAACATTTTTGACCCTCTTTAACAACATTCCAACATAACATAATTTATTGGGGAGATTAAAATTAATGATATATTTTTATGTGGTTCAGCCACAACTCTACTAAAACCTCAGCCAGTAATAGGTAGGCCAACTTTTGGATCGTCCAGTTGTCTGTATGACTGCCGCAGTACGTGCACCACATTTGCGCACTATCAGAAAGTGCCAAACAGCCCTGGTGGAGTGAGGAGCTGTAAAGAGAAGCAGAGTGCTCTGTTTATATTCTAAAAGTGTTTTAAGCTGGCTTGTTTGAAAGATTCTGTACTGCAGCTTTAAATGTTTTCCAAAAGCACACATACACTTATCAGTGTTTCTCAGGCTGCGTCCACACGTATCCGGGTATTTTTGAAAACACAGATTTTTCTATGCGTTTGCACCTTTCGTCCACACGTGGCGGCGCCGGGTCACTGAAAACGGAGATTTTAAAAACGCCTGCCAGGGTGGATATTTTTGAAAACTCCGTTTTTGCATTTACGTGTGGACGAGGAAAACGGAGAAAACGCAGCGTCAAAGGTGTGCGCCTTTTTTGACGTCACACTGTGCGCCACGTTATTGTTTCGGTGAAATGAATTTCTACGATGCTGTTACTGTTAATTTTACTCTCTGAAGTGTTTAAATGCTTACATATACACACAGTTACTGTCCCTCCACACAGGACTCTTTTCTGCTTCTATGCGCCATCTTTGTTTACTATTTCCCACCGAGGCTTCTAGACTTCTGATTGGCCAACATTTCTACCCGGTTAGGAATATATCGCCACCTGCTGCTTTGGCATGTTCCTAGCAGCGTTTTCCTTCATTTTTGCGTTTACATGTGGACGGGATTTTTTTTTTAAAAACAAAAACGGAAAATCTCGGTTTTCAAAAATACCCGTGTATGTGTGGACGTAGCCTCTAACTTTTTACAGTGTGTACCATCTGATAAAAATGTCAAGCTCTCCCAAGTACCACTATGAAAGCATGAAACTCATAAATCTTACAACACAAAATTAGTTTTATTAAATTAGTAAAATTAGTATCTGCAGTAAAGATTTTTATTTGTAATAATTTATTCTGTTTTGGGAGTGTTTTTTATGTATCTGTATTATATTATACATACACATTAAAAGTGAATCTCTGTCCAAATGCACTCAGTTTACTTCTTACTCACTATGAGCATCATTCATTATTCTCCCCCAGTAAGGTTAGATATGTATTTTTTTTGTTATTCCAATCCATTCTTCTTTTGCAGCATTTAAATAACCTTTATCAGATTTGATGGTTTTGTTACAGACTTTAAAAAAAGTGTTTTGCTTTTCTTTAACTAATGTTGGGATTAAATTGTGTTAAAATGTACAAAACAGTGATGTCATGTTTTGAGACGAGGACCCAGGCACAGAGAGACTTGTTGAATTTAAGAATCTTATGATTTAAGAAAGAAATTTGCAGACTTGCACAGAGATGGTAAAATTATGATGACTGATAACGGAAATGAAGACAACAGACGATGAGGACAGGGAGGAACAGGGGTTTAAATGCACCAAGGAGACAGTCAGAGAGAACTTGGGACAACTGGAGACATTTAAGGATGCAGGGACTGACAGAGACGGGGAAGAAGTCTCATCATGATGTGTAAAGTTTATTTTGCCTGGCTGGGCAGCTCTCTGGGTGCTCAGCACCCCCAAAGCTCTGATCCTAGAATCGCCCCTGCGAACAACAACAATGCTGTTTCTTTAGAGAGTCTTAGCTCACATGTGTGTTTATTTCATATTTTCAGTTGTTTCCCTCCACGGCTAAATAAATCGGTTTCAGTAATGTACTGATATACAAGAATGGACATAAGGAGCTTCTTTCAAAGAAAAAAACTCTGGTAGATGTTATTTTAGATATTATGCTTTGTATGTTGTTCAGTATATTTCTATGCAAAACGAGGAATTTCAATACACAGCAGTATATTCACAGCTGAAACCAGATATTTACAGACACTTGATGGAAAACACAAGAACATTTTTTTTACTGTTAAACATCAATTTAGACTCGACTTGTTTTGTTTTGGATAAATAAATATTGAAATATCTTTTGAATTAGTTAAATGTCAGAATAAAAAGAGGGAGCTGTCTATTTTTTATCACTTTCATCAAATGTAGGAGTACATATACACTAAGTTTATTGTTAATTAATAAGAAAACTCCAGACGATTCCATTCTGAGCTGAAGAAGCTTCTGATAGGTTAGTAGAGTCCATGTGAGTAAATTGGTGGCACAGCTGTGGATGCATATAAGGCAAAACACAGAGCCTGTTTCTGTGACATGGGAAAAACAAGAGATGCCAACCAAAACACCAGGAAAAGAATTGTGGAGCTCCATAAGTGTGGCTCAATTTTAAATACAATTTGGTGCCATTGCAACATATAGTTTCTCTCTTTACTCTTAAAGTTAACAAATATGTTTTTATATTTATCAATCTAAAAAAATAAACATTTAGTCTGATTTGATGTTACAATTAAAAAAGTGTTTGTGTTTTTATCTGAAGAATATGTAAATATCTGGTTTCCACTGTATATTTGATGATGTTGGTGTTTGGCTTGATTGTCAGCACAGAGAGGAACAGAGAGGGAGAGAGAGGGAGATGGAGAATGAGGACAGAACAGAGATGGAACAAGAGCAGGTGAGACACATGTTAGTCAAATGGTTGTTTACCAAAAGTATCACCGTATCATAGGTACTCTACCTAGTATGTATCTCGTACCTAGTGTTTCTTTTTAGGTTTGTTATTTTTCAAATTCCATATTTATTAAGTTATGCAGGCTTGTTTGCACAGCAAGGCTAAATAATTATATAAACTTTTCTCAATCTAAATAGTGGACTTTGGTAGAATTAAAAAATAAGTGTAGTGCAGGTCTATGATGATTTTTAGTGCTACTATCATCTAGTTTTGATTCTGGTTCTGTCTTGGTTAAGTCCTAAAGTAGTCCTGATTTTGAACTGTTGTAATCCTGTTTTAATTCCGGATCAGTTCTGGGTCTGGTTGAATTGGAGTTTAGTCCCTGTGTCTTGATACAGCCCTGATTTTGTTCTGCCTTGCTGCTTAATTAAAAAACTAGTTTAAGGTGTCCTGCATATGTGATATATATTTTTCCCTATATGAAGTCATTCTTTTTTGAACAAAACTCAAAACAGAGCCTATTAATCTTTCAGTCATTTCTGACCCCCCCCCAATCCCACATGCATACTACCCTTTAGGGCTAAGCCCCGGGAGTATCAAACGTCTACCTCCGCCTCTGGTGGGGAGCCATAGCCCCGTCCTCCAGGGCATGAAGCAGGTATGGAGGAGATCCAGGCTCCAGACAGCCAGAGTCCCTCAGAACACAAGAAACCAAGGAAGACCAACAGAGGGGAAACCGTGCCACTGTCCCGGAAAGAGCTGAAGAGAGCCCCAGATGAGGGGTCACTCAGCAGCCGCGGAGCAGAAGCCAGAGGGGTTGCAGTGACGTGCCCGTGAGCTCCGCAGGCAGCCAGCTGTGCCAGAGTGCATAAGTTTTCAAAATGTACAACTATATTTGCATTTCAAGTTATAAAAAAAATTACTCAACATGTCTATTTTTTTTTTTACAGTACAAAAACTACTACTAGGATTTTACGTTTTTTGTGTGATTTCAGATCAGTAATATTAATACAGTATGTCAATGAAAAATCAACTGAATTCAGACACGTGAGGTTGAGCTGAAAGGAATGAGACCAAACAAGGCAGGAAAAAATAAAATGAAAAAATATGAAGGTGAAATACAAACATGAAATCAAAAGGAGTCAAAGATGACCGGTTATATTTTGGACCTCAGAGAGTTAATCCAACAAATCATGAAAAATTAGGTTTAAATTATTTTTGTTTATGACAGTGCAGATTTCTGACATTTTGTGTAATTTAAGCATATAACAATTTGATTATTTACTAACAAAAAGTGTGAAACTAAAGTTAGACGTGTGTTTGTAAATGAACCGCCCCATGTTGTGTAGATTTCTGGATTTTATACTTATTGGGCTACATATTTATTTATTATACAGGCTATACAGTACATAACATCACATGTTTTATGTAACTAAAGTGTTTAATTATGTGGGCTACAGAAAATAATTAAGTTATAGACTATATTTATATGAAAATTGTGTATACTTACTGAATTTGAATCATTTTAACCATTTGTAACCACCTGCATATGTTTGGAAAAATACGCTTTGATTTTGCCACCCCATTTGATTCCTTTGCCACCCTAAGAAAATTTCTCCAGATCTGCCCCTGTAAGGGTGTAAAATGGAACAATGTGGAACATGAAATCAGGCTTTATGGGACGATCATGGCTCAAGAGTTGGCAGTTTGTCTTGTAATCAGAAGGTTGCCGGTTCGAGCTCCGGCTCTGACAGTCTCGGTCGTTGTGTCATTGGGCAAGACACTTCACCCTTTGCCTACTGGTGGTGGTCCGAGGGCCCGGTGGCGCCAGTGTCCGGCAGCCTCGCCTCTGTCAGTGCGCCCCAGGGTGGCTGTGGCTACAATGTAGCTGCCATCACCAGTGTGTGAATGTGACTGAATGTAATGTAAAGTGCTTTACAAATACAGGCCATTTACCATTTATGTGGATAACATGTTACTTTTTCTCCAGCATTCACAAACCACCCTCTCTAAGGTAAGCTTTCTCAAGTTTCAGATTATCTGATAAACTGTTAAAATCTGCAGTTCTCTGATGAATTGCTGCTTCTGTAATTCTTCTTCTACCCCAGTGCTGGAAAAATAAAATATTTTGGTATTCATGTTTTCTCCAAGGCTTGCAGATGATTACAGTTATGTATAATTGTGTGTGTGTGTGTGTGTGTGTGTGTGTGTGTGTGTGTGTGTGTGTGTGTGTGTGTGTGTGTGTGTGTGTGTGTGTGTGTGTGTGTGTGTTTAGCCATATTACACAGTAAAATGTTTTTTTAGTTAAACTATGCAATTGGAAGGATGGCGAATGTTGACGAATGAAGAACAAGGCAACCACTGAACATTAACTGTTAAAACATTATGAAAAGCATCTCTTTTCTTCCTTTACAACAGTCTGCATCAGGTCTGATTTTGAAATAATGAAAATTTACTTACAGCTGGCCAAAGCAATGATCCCAGCCCAGAACAGCAGGGTCCTGAGGCTGCAGAGGTCTGTCATGTTCAGCAGTTGATGTACAAATGTGTGGAAACCACTGAAAGTTATTCACACACCACAAAGATGCTTTATTTCCTCTTTGTATGGAGGGTGAAAAAACAAAACCACTGTTTTGCCATATTAGGCTTTGAAACAAATGCCAGTAAGTAGTAGCAGTTAACAAAGGTTTTGTGTCCTTTCATGATATTTTGCACCGAACTTTAGCTTTAAAAAACTCCCAAAGCACGGCCTGGTCACCATTTACAGATTACACATACTCTTTTTTTCTCACAGGTAAAATATTCTGTCACTTGTTCCAGGGGCCACTTTCTTCTTTTCTGCCACTGTTTGCTGTGTTTGAGTTTATTAGCTTAGCAGAGTGTTTATGGTCTCTTTCCTCCTTGCATCCCATTTCTACCTCCCTCCCACCCCTCATAGGTTATATAGGTTCCCCTTTTATTCCAACCATCAAACTGGGATGTACAGAACAGGGAGCAGTGGGGATGGGCACTGGCCTTCTCTGTGTAATAAACTCCAGAGATTTCTCCCATGGAGCCCTGAACACAGTGAAAACACACAAAAGTAAATATATGGAATTAATATGGAAGTTATTTGGTCATTTCTTTTTCACCTGTGATTCCAGCCTCAAACAGACTTTTGCTTCAAAATATATGGATTGATATAAAGTGGCTCTGCATTTCAGGTGTAGTGACTGGAAAACTATTCAAGTATGCAGTTTTGTTTCCTAGCTGTTTGCCATACATCCCAAATCCATGCATCCTTAAGTCCATCTTGTGGTGAAAAGTTCTTACTACACTTCAACTAGTGACTCATGTAGAAACATATGAGTGGGCCTAAAACACCAAAAGGCCTTAGAGAAACCAACGAGTCATCAAAGAGTCCTGCAAGAAAACACACACAATGATAACACCTGCAGGAAATGTATTTAATCTACCATTAGATTATTAAACATTAATTAGTAAAAAACTTTAAAAAATTCAAACCTTTACATTTTCACATTCATGTGATGACTTATTTTTTCAGAATTTCTATAATTAAATATTACTGCAGAGATGATAGAGGAAGTACTGCTGTCAGACCTGCTTTAAAAGGCTTTGGTTCCTGTGAACGTGCAGATTATAACCGTGTTTATTATAAGATTCAGAAAAACAGGAAGGATTACTCACATTAACTAAAACATAAAACACATCACGTTTTCACAGTATTTTATATTCAGTTTTGTATGCATCATGTTTATTATAGAAAGCTGTGATAATAAAAAAATATAATAATCTTGCATTGTTTGCAGGTGAGCCCTGATTACAGAAATATGTTGCTGTTTGGTGGACATTGATTTGGATCCAGCTGAACTCAGCCCAAATAGTTTTTTAAAGTCTGAATTATCAATATTTTTTGTGCATGTTTGGTGATTTTAAGGAGAGAAAAATCACAAGATGGTCTCACAGGCAGCAGCAGCAGCACAGACCTGTTCCTCATTGTAAAAATACATTTGAACTTCAGTAACTTTAAACAGGTTTCATTCATATTTAGAACACCTTGTGCATGTCTGTAAATATGCATCCATCAAGCCAGCACAGAGGAGGCCCAGGCAGCCTGGAGTTAGCTGAGCCAAAATAATAAGCCAAGTGACCCATTAAACTCAACAGGGGGTCCTAAAAGGCATGCATTGCATCTCTATCGCCCATCCAGCTGCTCTACAGGAAGGTTATAAAAAACCACTGAGCAAAACTCAGAAGCTTAACTTAACTTAAACTCAAAAATTTTAAACATGGTCAAAAGAAACTAGAGGGACAATTTATAGGTGGTAAGGGGTGTGTAAGATGTAGAAAATGCACACAAACTCACATGTGTGCGCACTAACACACACACACATGTAAGCTATTGATTTTTAAAGACTTACTTCCTTTATGGTTACTTATTGGTGTCAAATAAGAAGTAGAAATCACACTCTGTATGTTTGTGTGGAGGAGGGGACCTAATGAGGAAATACAGAACTGCTAATGTAGCCTGACATGTACATGGGGGACAGACACACACTAGAGCACACTGCAGCTGGGCAACACATGGAGATGATGAACTGCTACTCTGACAAATGACAAGGGGAGACGTGAAGATGATGAAGCAAAGCTAAAAGCAAACAACAAACAAATTAAGCAGGAAGTGCAAAAACTAAACGGGAATACTACAAACACACGAATGAACTAAATACAGAGAATTTGACGGAGGAAGGAACAATGAGGGACCAATAAAACAAAACCAACTGTGAACTAAGAATGAGACCTAAGACACTAAATACTAAAAAGCAAATGTAAACATGAGAGAAATCAAGAATATGTAAAATATTTTATTAAAGTAGATTTAAGTAGATAGATATCCTTATTTTTAATCCCCTCTCGCCCCTGCAGACGGTCTTCATTCTTCAAGCTCGGGTCCTCTACCAGAGGCCTGGGAGCTTGAGGGTCCTGCAGTATCTTAGCTGTTCCCAGGACTGCGCTCTTCTGGACAGAGATCTCCGATGTTGTTCCCGGGATCTGCTGGAGCCACTTGCCTAGTTTGGGAGTCACCGCACCTAGTGCTCCGATTACCACGGGGACCACCGTCACCTTCACCCTCCACATCCTCTCGAGCTCTTCTCTGAGCCCTTGGTATTTCTCCAGCTTCTCGTGTTCCTTCTTCCTGATAGGAAAGTCTTCTTCTGTTTGTCTACCACCACTATGTCCGGTTGGTTAGCCACCACCATTTTGTCCGTCTGCATCTGGAAGTCCCACAGGATCTTAGCTCGGTCATTCTCCACCACCCTTGGGGGGCATCTCCCACTTTGACCTTGGGACTTCAAGGCCGTATTCGGCACAGATGTTCCTGTACACTATGCCGGTTACTTGGTTATGGCGTTCCATGTATGCCCTGCCTGCTAGCATCTTGCACCCTGCTGTTATGTGCTGGATTGTCTCAGGGGCATCTTTACACAGCCTGCACCTGGGGTCTGGTCTGGTCTGATAGACCCTTGGTGACTCCTCTGGACTTGCCTAACTCTCTGTAGGTTTTTGGTGGTTGCTGCTTTTGCCTGTGGGATTCCCAGGTACTTGTAGCTGTCCTCAAGGACTGCAATGTTGCTTTCTGGCAGTGTGATGATCTGAGTTATGCCTAAGTTTCTTCTCTCGTTTACCATCTGGCTACACTTCTGCAGTCCAAATGACAGTCCAGCGTCATTGCCGTCCTGGTGGTGTGGATCAGTGAATCGGTGTCTAGTTCACTTCTTGAATACAATTTGATGTCATGTGGAGGAGCTGGTCACCAGCCTCGCCTTGTGCTTGCCTTAGACCTCCACGCTAGATTCCTTAAACACAAATCTCACGTCTATCTCATATGTTTTGGTGCAAAAATAATGAAAGCTTGTGTGAAGCTAACTCAACCGTCGCACTTGGTCCAGCACTTGGCCCAGTGTTGGTACAGGCCTTTGGCCTCTTGGGACTCTCACAGTTCACTTCTTTAGCCAGTAGGTCTGAATCATGTCAGGTCCTGCAGTGATCAGCTCACTGGCTTTATGTTTTCCTACGTCTCCAATATTTAATTGTATGCCATACTTCCAAATAGTGGCTACGTGCACATGTGCTCAGCCCCGATAAAATAACTACTCTAGCCAAAAAATTAGCTGTCCTCCAATAACCAAACCTGTCAGCTCAACTTAAACAGCCCAGAAAGAGTCCGTTTGAAAAAGCAAACTTCCGCTGCTTAATAATAAAGACCAATATCTTATCTTATCTTATCTTATCTTATCATAAGACCTTTAAGAACTTTACTTAAAAACAGGTGGTTGCTTAAATCTGTTTCTGAACAAAAGATAAAAGTTGAGGTGCTCTGTGTAAACTCATCTGTCACATTATAACTGTTCAGACCTATAACTCATACAACATTTTATAATACTGCACTTCCCCTCTCATTACTGTGGTAGTCGAACTGCTTTTATTACCAACAAAGTAAAATTAAAGCCAGCACACACTTGCACACAATTTGAGCTTACAGACAGCTCTGTACCTCGCCTCATAACAATAAAATGATTGGTGGTCTCAGATTTAGGGCATGCCGTCTGCTTCTCAGGAGCGTTTTTGACAAAGCTAAGATGTGTTTTGGTCCTATAAGCAATGTACAAGAGCTCCACATGACTGTGTGCTGTTAAAAGGAAAAAGGGAGGGGCTGATGTACCTGGCCATGCTGTGTTTCCATGTTCCCACGGTCCTTTCTGTGCTGCAGCCAGCTCTTCCACCCCCTGTGCTTGGTTCCCGGCCTCCTGTGTACACCGACTGTAACGCCTCTGAAGTTATGGAAACAAAGCTTCTGCCTAAAACTGCAGGTTAAAGGTTGCTAAGAAGGCAGTTAGGATAGATGGGAGAGGACGCAGGGAGTCTGATGCTCTGTCAGCACATCCTGGTTAAGTTTTGAATGTCAACTTTGAGAAGTAGTTAGAAAATAAGACTTAAGACAAGGCATTGTCTGGTAAAATAATGTATCACGAGCTGCACCTGAAAGACAGGCAAGGAGCCAGACACACGTTTTCATAGTTCAAAAAAAAGAAAGAAAAAGAGGATAAAATAAAAACTTGGATCACCGTGAAATGCCGTCTGTTCTGGATATAATCAATAGCTAAAGAAGAATCCAGTTCAGGGTTGTCTCTCATATTTCAATCCCTGCTCTTCTGTGATCAATAAAAGTGAGCTGAAATCAAAGTGAGCCCTCTTTACTATTGTCTATTCAACGTTAGCAGACAAAGACTGAGGAGCCTTTGATCGGCCTGTCTGCAGGGCCCACAGCTAAACACAGACCCCATCCTCCCACTCCCACCCACCACCTCCAGGTGAGCAGTGTGTGTGTGTGTGTGTGTGTGTGTGCAAGCTTTCCAAAATGCTTTCTCTTTTGTTTTTTGTGCGCATACATGAGCACACGAACAAAAATAAAAAAGTACCTTTTATAGGATTGGCAGAGAGGCTCCACAGCGAGGTCACACTGTCAGCTGGCAGGTCATCACACCAGTTTCTGGCCACTGCATTAAAAGTGTTTAACTGTTGGGGTTTGCTTTGCTGTGCCTCCATAATTTCTCCTGTTTTGTCCTCTCTCTGTTGCTCTTTTGTCTTCGTTATAATTCAGTGTTTCCTTTTTGGTTGCTCTCTCCCATCTCTCTCTGATCCCGTCTCTTCCTCCTCAGCTTGTCTTAATTGTTTCCCGTATTTTTTCATGTTAAGGCCCTTTAAGTAATGTCTTATGTATTCCATGAATTTCTTCTGTATCAAAGATATTTTTGTTATCCTAACATGTTGTCTTCCCTGTTTTTGGTTCTTCCTCTTTGTCACTTTCTTTTTTGTCCTAATTTTAGTTTTTCTCTTATTTCCTCTACGACCTTCTTATATTTTCTTCTGTCTTGTTTGTACTTTTTCGTTCTTATCCTGTCCTGTCGTTTCATTACCTACATTCAGGTTTTTGCTGTCCTGTTTTCTTCTTTTGCATTTTCTTTTTGTCATTGTGTTCCTGTTGTGTTTTGATGCCCCCTACTGATTTTATGTTTTATTTATCTCATTTTATTTTTTATTAGTTATTTGTGTTTTGTTTAATTATTTTGGATATTATTTTCATATTATTCCATATTTATATGTATATAGTTTTTGAGCACCGTGTGTGGTCTGGTTGTTGTTCTGTGGTTTGAATCAGTAAAGCGTCCTGACATTTGTTGGGTGGTTGTTCCTAATCAGTTTGTTCAGTGTTTCATTTTGAATCATGCTTTTAATATTTGTAATGTTTCCACTTGCTGCTTTAGTGACTTTGTTACTCTTAAGTTTAACATGATTTATTCAGACCCTGCTCAAACTTGAAGATGGATAAAATGAACGGACGCACAGGACGGCTGTTTCTTCTTTCATATCTTTTTTGTATTCCTAGTCACATTTATCTTACTTAGTTAGTGGTTGAAAACTAAGTAACAATAATCTCATCATAAGGTTGTTGTACATATTAAATCAGATAAAATTATATGTAATCATTGCATCTGTTTGCAGCATTATAGCAAATACACACATTCATCATAAACTGAGCAAGTCAACAGCTAATGTAACTTAATGTTCCTACCAGTAGAGCTTCACACCATGAGCTGAACATGAACTTCTCGTATTCAAGTATCGTGTGACATTGTTTTGAGCTGATGACTCAGCTGATACGACGTTATCACTCATCCTTTCAGATCTTCAGAGCTAGCTCCATTCAGTTACCTGAGCATTAATGCAACAACAGCAGGTTGCATTAATGTCTATGTGTGGTCCAAAGTGCTGGATTTACAGGTTTCTGCAAAAACCAAAAGAAAACCCAAAAGGTCATTTTCAGTTTTTGAGTTTTGCTACAGGAGGCAATCAAATTTGTTAAAAACCAATTACTTTATTCAAGTTACCCTTATTATACAGTGGCTTGCAAAAGTATTCGGCCCCCTTGAACTTTTCTACATTTTGTCACATTACAGCCACAAACATGAATCAATTTTATTGGAATTCCAGGTGAAAGACCAATACAAAGTGGTGTACACTTGAGAAGTGGAACGAAAATCATACATGATTCCAAACATTTTTTACAAATAAATAACTGCAAAGTGGGGTGTGCGTAATTATTCAGCCCCCTGAGTCAATACTTTGTAGAACCACCTTTTGCTGCAGTTACAGCTGCCAGTCTTTTAGGGTATGTCTCTACCAGCTTCGCACATCTACAGACTGAAATCTTTGCCCATTCTTCTTTGCAAAACAGCTCCAGCTCAGTCAGATTAGATGGACAGCGTTTGTGAACAGCAGTTTTCAGATCTTGCTACAGATTCTGGATTGGATTTAGATCTGACTTTGACTGGGCCATTCTAACACATGGATATGTTTTGTTTTAAACCATTCCATTGTTGCCCTGGCTTTATGTTTAGGGTCGTTGTCCTGCTGGAAGGTGAACCTCCGCCCCAGTCTCAAGTCTTTTGCAGACTCCAAGAGGTTTTCTTCCAAGATTGCCCTGTATTTGGCTCCATCCATCTTCCCATCAACTCTGACCAGCTTCCCTGTCCCTGCTGAAGAGAAGCACCCCCAGAGCATGATGCTGCCACCACCATATGTGACAGTGGGGATGGTGTGTTCAGAGTGATGTGCAGTGTTAGTTTTCCACCACACATAGCGCTTTTGCATTTTGGTCTCATCTGACCAGAGCACCTTCTTCCACATGTTTGCTGTGTCCCCACATGGCTTGTGGCAAACTGCAAACGGGACTTCTTATGGTTTCCTGTTAACAATGGCTTTCTTCTTGCCACTCTTCCATAAAGGCCAACTTTGTGCAGTGCACGACTAATAGTTGTCCTATGGACAGATTCCCCACCTGAGCTGTAGATCTCTGCAGCTCGTCCAGAGTCACCATGGGCCTCTTGGCTGCATTTCTGATCAGCGCCTCCTTGTTCGGCCTGTGAGTTTAGGTGGACGGCCTTGTCTTGGTAGGTTTACAGTTGTGCCATACTCCTTCCATTTCTGAATGATGGCTTGAACAGTGCTCCGTGGGATGTTCAAGGCTTGGGAAATCTTTTTGTAGCCTAAGCCTGCTTTAAATTTCTCAATAACTTTATCCCTGACCTGTCTGGTGTGTTCTTTGGACTTCATGGTGTTGTTGCTCCCAATATTCTCTTAGACAACCTCTGAGGCCCTCACAGGGCAGTTGTGGAGCTGTTTTGCAAAGAAGAATGGGCAAGAATTTCAGTCTGTAGATGTGCAAGCCTCTGTATATCTGGTTACTGTGCATCCAGGAAGTATCCAATATTTCATCATACAGCCTTGCTCTTAAGTGCTGCATACAATATACCATAATAACAAATTTAGTAATAAATATACCACGTGCAAAAGTGGCCAGGAGGCTAGTACATGGGAATGGACCCAAAGCAGACTTAAGGGACAGGAAGATGATTTTAACAAAGCTTTACTGAACACAGGACCCTAAACATAAAGCCAGGGCAACAATGGAATGGTTTAAAACAAAACATATCCATGTGTTAGAATGGCCCAGTCAAAGTCCAGATCTAAATCCAATCAAGAATCTGTGGCAAGATCTGAAACGTACTGTTCACAAACGCTGTCCATCTAATCTGACTGAGCTGGAGCTGTTTTGCAAAGAAGAATGGGCAAAGATTTCAGTCTGTAGATGTGCAAAGCTGGTAGAGACATACCCTAAAAGACTGGCAGCTGTAATTGCAGCAAAAGGTGGTTCTACAAAGTATTGACTCAGGGGGCTGAATAATTACGCACACCCCACTTTTCAGTTATTTGTAAAAAATGTTTGGAATCATGTATGATTTTCGTTCCACTTCTCACGTGTACACCACTTTGTGTTGGTCTTTCACCTGGAATTCCAATAACATTGATTCATGTTTGTGGCTGTAATGTGACAAAATGTGGAAAAGTTCAAGGGGGCCGAATACTTTTGCAAGCCATCTGCAAGCCAAGCCACTGTAAGTGGCTTACAGTGGGATATTGTATGCAGCACTTGAGAGCAAGGCTGTGTGATGAAATACTGGATACTTCCTGGATGCACAGTAACCAGATATAAGTGGAACCTTTTTTGGTGAAGCAGCTCCGATTCAGTAGTAAAAGGTTTTTGAAGGTCAGTGGATTTATAATTGGCAGAGGGTGACACAGTAATGAAAAAATGCAGCATGTATTTTATTCAGTGTGAATGTAGCTGTTTGAGTTTCAGGGCTGATGAATTTTCTCCCTCAGCAGCAGAGACTGTTCCTGCCTCACTGTGCAGCAGTGATGTGTGATTGTTTACATGTCTGATGTTCAGTTAGACTTTTTTTAATGTCGATGTATCCAATACTCGTGCCTCTCTCACTTCCTATTTTTCTATTATTTAATGTTCCTATATTAACGCACACACTGGGTGACGGTGGTGACAGGCCTGCCTGGGGCTGTTTGCCTGTTCCAGTCCATCTTTGCATTTAACTCTTAATTAATACTCTTGTTTCTGACGTGTCACCAGAGGAAGAAGCTCTCCCACTTCTCACCAGCATTCCTGCTCATTTGCTGCTTGTTTTCTAAGTTGCTAATCTGCCACATTTCCGTGTGAGCGTGTGTTCCTCTTCCAAGCTTGTTTAATGGGCTGTCACCCAGAGAGAGCCAAATTAAAACGGTATTTTCTTTCACATCCACCTTTTGGAAAAGGTTAAAATGAGTGATGTCTTGTCAAAGAAATTCATTAACGGAAATAATTAAAAAGTCACATCCTCAAAGCCAGGGGTCACTTTTTTAATGTTTTAAAATCTAATAAATGCGGAAATATTTTTCAGATGCGTCAGAATTAATAGACGTGTGAACTTTGTAACATTGCACTGTCGTGTTGGGGTGTAAATCGGTGCAGAATAAGAATCATATGCATTTATGCAAGTGAACAAACATGAGCCTGGGAGGCTGTTTTGTGAATTTGTCTAAAGGCCAATATTAGCATATAGCGACAGGCAGGCAGAGTCCTGACTTCAATTCGAAATCCCCGGTCCACATCAACTCTCTGGTGCCAATCAGCCCACACCTGTGAAACATGAAGCGCACCTTTAAACCCGGGTGAAAGGTTGCAACCTTTCAGCTCCAACTTTTTTCTGTGCCAGTCGAGTTTTGCAGTTTCAAAAAAAAGAAAGAAAGGTGGAAATAAGCAGATAAAGTTGGAGTTTAGTTTTCCTCTCTCCATATATGCCTAACCTTTAAGCTGAGCGCCCCCGTGACTCCCGGATTCCTGATTAGCTTACAGTATGCTCCCAAATCAGCATAATAAAGCGTGTGATGAGGCTGATGAGATCTAACAGCCTGCTCTTGTTTACCCCGCCGCAGCACCAGCTCCTTCTCTGCATGTATGTGTGTCTGACCCCGAGGCACCGAGTCACTTGATGCGTCTTGCATCTCTCTCTAACACACATTTACACTCGCGCACACACACACACACCCACACAACCCCCCCACTGGTAGAAATCCTAGTTGTGCTGCCGTATCTCAGCGGAGGCCAGGAATTCACATCCCCTTTAGGCTAGTCCTGGGGTGCATTCACTCCACACACAGAAACAAACACCAGCCCATAAATACATGCATGTGCACATGTACACACAGACACGCACTGTATCTTAATGAGAGAAGGAGACGGTACTGTGAAGGCGACAGCCGAATGAAACCTACTCACCAAGGACTGACCTGTGGTTCAGGGGCGGCGGCGGCTCGGTGGGGAGCTCCTCTCCCAGCACTGATCAGAGGGCTGCACCGCCGAGGCTGCTCGCGCTGACGGCGCTGCAAATACCAACTGATTAAACGCCATTGTCGCCTCAGCTCAGCTGCTATATGGAAAGAAAGCTTCCTCTCTTTTATATTTTTTTCACTCACTGTTTGTTTGTCAGTCTCCTTTGTTTTCTTTGTCCTCTGCCGAGACAGCGGTGCCGGTGGATTGGAGCTGTGAGCGTGAGGGATTTGTGCGTAATTAGCTGAAACGCTCACCCGAGCGAGCACAGAAAGTTAAATTTTAAACTTTTTGAACTGTACTTCTTTTTAGCGGTATTTCACTGACACTCTGCTTCCCTTCCGAGATCAAACCCTTGCTGCGTGGTAGAAATATATTTTATATGAGTCTTTGGAGTATGTGGACAGAAAAACAGTGCTGCCAACTTGCAAGTCCTATTAACAAGTTGTGCAAAGTTAAAACTGTGCAAAAAAGTAGTGACTGTGAGAAAACGCGATTATGCTGATGAGTGATTGAATCCACTGACCGCTGTTTTTAAAGATCTGATCCCACCCGGCGCAAAAAGTTGTGCTTTTAAAGCTGTTTTGATTCTGCCAAACGAGCTGCATTCATGTTTAAACTGTCTGATTGTTTCTCTTAGATGCCAAAAGTTCATTTTTTTAAAATAAACCAGGTTCTGACTGCGATGCAGAGGTCAAGGACACTCGCTCTGGCCTGCCTACCACACCCCTCCATCCACAGCCAATTCACAGCTTTGTGGACCACAGAATTGTGACTCTGTGTGACCTTATAAGGTGTGGATTTGACATTGTTGAACGTGGAGACATTCTGGCACAAATAAAGGGTTAGAAGACTCTGCCCATTATCTGTGCCCTCTGGCCTTATTGGGCAAGTCATCCAAGGATGGGCAGCGACTCTGCCAGCCTGGGGCCAGACTTTGCTGACTGCCAGCCTACTCATGCCACATGGACTGCTTCAGCAAGCTGGTTCTTTTTTAAATTTGCTTTTTTGCTTTTTACAAACCAATTTAGATTTGTTGGAAAATACATCACATTTTATTTCTATCAATCTATTTAAAGAAAAGCTGTAAAATTCTGGAATAGCGTGATAACAGTGAGACCAGCGTTCACTCAGTTGACCTCCACATGACAGCACTGAACCTCGAGCCCTTGCATGCCACAGTTTGGCCAGGGGCCTCTCTGGCCAGAGTCAACAGATCATGGAAAGGCTGGAATAAAGACAGGATGAGGGCAAACAAAGGAGGAAGCTCAGTGCTGTGCCCTTGAACAAATGAGAGATGGTCTAACAGACAATAGCCACCTTGCACTTTCCAGCCGAGTCAACTTTTCATTTATCTCCCACAGTTTTGTCTATTTTTTTTTTTTTTTACATTTTGAAAGTTATCCTGTCTCATTTCATAGTCACTGTCCACCTTTTGCCCCCACAGTGACAGCTAAAAAAGACGGGAATAACTCTATTCAAGAGAGAAACAGAGGCTGAGCGATGTCTCATCTCGGCCCACCGGCAGCAGAAGGAAAGAAAAAATAAGGAAGGAAAAGGCAAGGTAAGGAGAAGGGGCAACCGGGCAGGGGCAGCTCGCTGCAGCTCAGAGAAGGAAGGGCTGGCAGCACAAAGGATGGTTCTCCTAGCTCCATTAATATCTGAGCTCCAGCCTGCATATATCCTCATTCATTATTCATGAACCAAGCAGGAAAGAACACAAGCGGGGAGGAGGATGAGAACGCAAAGGCCAGAGATAGTTCCAATCAGCCCTGGTTTAAATGACACTGAGTGACAGAGCCTGGGGTTTTATGGCTCACTGTTCATATGAGACACTTATGGTAGAAGGTCTGCGTTAATGACCAGCAGGACGTATTAGAGGCAGCACCACTCGTAAATGCTAGCTACCACACTGAGCAGCAAATGAGCCCAAATTAACTTATTGTGGATCAACACGGAAGCACTGTGTGAACACTGCTGCATACTGAACTAACCTACACCTGAGCTACAGAGCGACTCGATGCTTTATGTAGGTTTGCATACAGAGAGCCCTGAATGTATGGTGCACTTTTTGCTTGGCAAACTATTCGGGTAACCTGAGAATATGTGTGTCTGCATTTTTGCTAAGTCTGAGGTAGAAAGACTGTCACAGAAGCTTTAAAGGATTTCAATTCAATTCAATTTTCAATTCAATTTTATTTATATAGCGCCAAATCACAACAAAAGTCGCCTCAAGGCGCTTTATATTGTACAGTAGATAGCACAATAATAAATACAGAGAAAAACCCAAATTTCAGCAAAATATAAGATAAAACTCAAAAATATTTAATGCACCAGTAAACATCATATAGCTCACAAGGTCAGAATAATAAAAGCATATATTAGATTAATGGGTTTAGTGGTGGGGGTTAGAGTGCTGCTGGGAAACAAAGTGGCTTTTGGGGGATTTAATGGTAAGAACAAAATAAAAATAGATATAGTATCAAATCTTATATCAAATCTAGATTGAGGCTCCTTATCTGGGCAGAGACCTTCGATGCTGAGCCAGAAATCTGCTGGAGCCACTCTTCCAGTTTCAGTATTACAGCTCCTAATGTTCCTGTTAGGATTAGCATACTTGTTACAACTGTGGCCTTCTGCTCCTTATAAAGCATCACTATGTATTATTGGTCGTCTGGAACTCCCATGAGGCCTTGGCCCTGTTGTTCTCAGCGACCTCTGGTGGTGTCCAAAGGTGGGCAGTAATGAAGTACAAATACTTTGCTACTATAGTTTTCAGGTATCTGTACTTTTTACAAACGTTTTACATTTACATCTTCAAAACGGGCTCTTTACTTTTGGTGTAAGACATTTTAAGGGGAGTCACTGCAGGCCTTCAAACATCGAACCTGTTTCTGCCTAACACATGAAAAGTAATCCTAATGGTGTATCAGTCACCAGGGTTATTGTACACATAAACACAAAAGAGGTCAAAATAATTTAGGCACAAGTTTTAGTGCCACAGTCAGGGGTTAAAGTAGAGGGGGGGACGTCATTAGCCATTTCCAGGTCCCAAAGTCAAACGAACACTGCAGCATCACTGACAGTTAAAAACTGTCTAAATTCTTTCATCTGTAATAAAATGATCAGCGTTGCTGCTTTACCAGCTGTAACAATTAAGTTTAACATCCAGACATCCATGAAAACAGAATGTATTAAAACGAAGTTAGAAGTTAGCAGGAAGTTAGCTCGCTAGCTTCCACCTAAACATGATATAGCATGTTCTGACTGAGAGATTCCTGAAACATTCAAACGTACAGCTCTGCTATCACTTCCAACATAAATGAAGACAGAAAACTAAACAGCAGTGACGTTTGTAGGGTTACTGAAGTTGGGCTAGCTCAGAGGTTCCCAAAGTGGGGGGGCGCAGAGCCATTGCAGGGGGGGCGCTGTATAAAAAGAAAAAAAAGAAAAGAACACTTGGACACTGCTAGCATGATGGACAGGTTTTTGACGGGGCTCCCACACAAACGCAAAGCAGGAGATGAAGCATCGCCAAATATGTTTCCAAACCAACTTCCTTCCAAGCCAAAGACTAGAAAATATGATGAAGCATATCTTCCCTTTGGCTTCACCTGCACAAGTGCCGAGGTAGGTCTCTGCCACAGAATTAGTTTCCCATGTGTCAGGAGCAGCGCTGGGTTGTCCAAATCACGGACAAACAGACAAACTCCTGACATTTTGGACATGTTAGCTCTTTATGCAGTAAAGTTACAGCGGGATACAAATAATATCAGGCTGATCCTGCCACGATTTGTTCCCCTGGTTCAAATCACGGACAAACAGTATCTCACAGTTGTTTATAATTTTGAACCCATTTTGCACAGAGAGGCAGTTTTTGAAAAATGTATTGATAGCAATGTTGAATATTATTACACAGTAAAAAAAACAACTACACGTAAAATAATTACACCGTGACGCCTCTGCCTTTCTAAATGGAGGGACAGTAACTGCGTGTGTATATGTAAGCATGTAAAACCTGCAGATAGTCAGATTAACAGAAACAGTATTTTGTCTCTATCTGCCATTCTGCAATTCATCTCATGTAAACAATAACGTGGCGCACAGCGTGACGTGAAAAGAGGCACATACCTTTGACGTTGCGTGACGAACTCTGTAATCCTCGTCCACACGTAAACGCAAAAAAGGAGTTTTAAATAATCTCCGTTTTCAGTGATTCGAAACGCTGTTTAAGTGTGGACGAAAGGCTCAAACACATAGAAACAGCTGCGTTTTCAAAAATACCCGTGTAGGTGTGGTTGTAGCTAAAAGAGTTAGTAGTATATTTTATTACTACCTGTAATTTATTGCAGTTTACTTTTATTTGCTTAATTGTTTACTAAATGTTTCAGGTGTGAAATAAACCGCAATGGAGTTTGAAAACA
Organism: Oreochromis aureus; assembly: GCF_013358895.1. Taxonomy (NCBI): domain Eukaryota; kingdom Metazoa; phylum Chordata; class Actinopteri; order Cichliformes; family Cichlidae; genus Oreochromis; species Oreochromis aureus. Next base: position 1,816,356 of record NC_052958.1, read on the forward strand.
AACTGGAGGATGAACGCTAACTTTTTTCCACTCGATAAAAGTTAACGTGAGGGTTCCCGATGGTTAGGGACAAATGCAATCGCATGGCAGGATGCTGTAAACGGACCAAACTTCAGTCAGGAGAACAACTGAGATAATCCATCCACAATATGAGGTTAGTCATTAATATACTGCTGCATGTGCTGGGCTGTAGTTCTTTTTCCTGTTTAGGTGTGAAGGGAAAATTCACCTTCTAATATGTAGGCAACAGAAAATAGATTGAAACAATTTTAATTAAATTTCTTTTAATTAAATTAAAAATTTGTAATTAAAAAATTAGTAAAGTCCTTCTTATTCTATGTTCATTTTCTGCATAACTGATTCAAGCTGAGTACAATAGAGTTCATTAGAATCAAAATCTAGACTGAAATTAAGTTTGCACTAACACAATTTTATTGCATTAACATAGCACAAGGTTTTTTGCACAAATGTCCTCAAGTGTATCTTTTTTGCTTTAATTGAGTAAAGAAGTTAAATCAGAACTTCAGATTTAACAGAGTATTTTTAACACAAGTATTTATACTTCTACTTAAGTACTTAACCTTGCCAGCTCTGGTGGTGTCTGCCATCGGGACCTGGGGACTTCTAATCCATATGTGGCACTGGTCCTGCCACTTGGTTGTTCTTGTTAGTGTACGCTGTCCTAGCTTGCATCTTACATCCTGCTGTGTTGGATGGTCTCTGCAGCACCTTTGCACAGTTTGTAACTGCAAACCGAAGCTTCAGTGGATTTGGTGCTCAGGGCCTGTGCTGCCATGATCAGTGCCTCTACTGTCCCTTAAGGCGGCCTTTTCTAGCCACTGGTAGGATTTCTTAGTGTGAGGCTCTTCCTCTGTCGATGGTACATCCCATGCAGCAGCTTGGTCTTCCATGAGCGGTCTGAACTGTGGCTCTGACACTCATTAATCCTCGCCCTCCCTCTTTCTGTTGCTCATAGAGCCTCAGGGTGTTGGACTTCAGGTGGAGACCCCCGTGCACTGGGAGGTGTTTTCATGTCTTGACATCAATGATATCTGTCTCTTCCTACATTTAGCTTATTATTCCAGCTCGGTAAGGCCAGTAGGGCGTATGTATTGGTGGTGTGGATCTTATTCCTACTGTTGAGCTGGATTATCAACACCTGTTGTACCTGCAATAGGTATTTGGCTGTGGCTGATCTTTGTGCACCTTTATCATAGTGCCCATTGGCCCGTTGGATACCCAGGTAATTGTTGTACCCTGTATGTCTGCTACTCTACCTTCAGGCAGCTCCACTACTTTAGTCCGGATCATCTTCCCTCTCTTTGCCACACGTATCCAACTAGCATCCCAGTTTCCTGCTATAGTCCTTAGTCAGGTGGATCAGTGAGTTGATGTGTCCTGTCTTTAACAGTCCCTTTGAGTTTCTGGTGAATATTATTAATTCTCTAGTTATTAATAGCAGCACATTAATAACTAGACTCTGTCAATCACTCCAGTATTCGGGGCATTGCTTTATACACTCATGTATAACCTAAGTGTGCCTGAGCTTCGAGGTCCCACCTGATTGGAAGATGTTCTCCTTCAGGATTGTGCCAGCAGAGAGATAAATCTGTGGTTCCATCAATAACAGCAAGTCGTCCAGTCCAGACGTCCTGAAGCAGTAAAGCAGTCCCAGATCTTCACACTATTATATTTTCCCAAACATCCTTATCTGGGCAGACATCAAACGTCTTGGGGAAAAATGTGAGATAAGCCTTGTTGTTTCATTCAGTCAGCAGTAACTTTCACCATGAGCTCTCCATGGATGCCATTTTCTTATTGTTGTTCTTATTGTCGCTTTCCAATTGTTGAACCATGAACCAGAGGCCAACAGTTATTTAGATGTTGTTCTGGGTTCTTTGTGACCTCCTGGAAGAGTCATTGATGCACTCTTAGAATAACGCTGGTAGCCCAGCCACTGCTCAGATGGTTCATCGGTGTTCTGAGTTTTCTCCATTTGTGGATGATGGTTCTCACTGTGGTTCAATGCAGTCACAAAGCCTCAAACATGGCTTTTTAACCCATCTTAGACTGTGACATAATGTCCCTACTTCACGTTATCAGGCTCTAGTTAAGTGATTTGGTCTTGGTGACGCCTGATCACTGTGTCCCTGTATCCTTCATGAAACTTCAAACCTTCTCCATCATTATTCATTTCCTGCTGTTAATATTAATACAGTTTCCTTTTGCCTCTGTGGGCTCAAACATACTTGAGTAGAACTGGATGTGGTGCTTTGTCACATCAGTGATGCTGCTGTCCCTCAGGGTCTGATGTCACTTTAAAAATGCCACATCCTGCCAGGATCATTGTACCGAGATTAGTGAACAAAAATGAAAACAAGCCTTCAATGAATTTGTTACAGTGAAAGAGAATTTTTAAGCAGAATGTACAGTAAGCATTTTGCAAAAGACTCAAAAATATTTTATCATCTCATGGGGCATCTGGTGTGTGTGTGTGTGTGTGTGTGTGTGTGTGTGTGTGTGTGTGTGTGTGTGTGTGTGTGTGTGTGTGTGTGTGTGTGTGTGTGTGTACTTGTTTTCGTGACATCTGAGGACAATTTTATGATAACACACTCACAAAATGAGGACGCTGGAAAAATGAGGACATTTTGAGGTCCTCATTTTCCGAGCCTTCTAAAGTGTTCTAGAGGCCCCCAACATGCTCCCAAACCAAAAATCTCGAATGTCCTGAAATATCACAATTTTATGAAAAAGTGTGTTTAAGTGTGTTTAGCGTTTTTGCTCACTTTCAGTTTCGCCGCCTACTGGCCAGTTTTGGAACAAAACACACTTTTAACACACTTTCAGTGACGTCACTCTGTGAGTCCTCATTTTGTAGGTGTGTCAGACACAATAACACATTTGACCCAGGTTATAGTGACGTCACTCTGCGAGTCCTCATTTTGTAGGTGTGTCAGACACAATAACACATTTGACCCAGGTTATACCCTTCTTGGGGCTTAAGCAAGGGTAACAACAGTTAAATCAGGCAAATCTTGACAAAAATGAAGGTCTTTAGATTCAGTTATTAGTGCCTGCACATCTTGGGGTTTTTTGTTGTTGACAAAATGTCTCAAAATATAAAGTTTCAACATTTGTGTAATTATATTACTGTTATTTAATGAGTCTTACTTCTCAAAATCAATGCACAAATTGTCTGACCTTCACTAAGCAGAATGATGTGTGTGCAGATTTTGACCCTTGAAGAGTTTATATTAATCTGCATTAATATAATTGCATCTGCAATCTGCAGTTGAACTTAGAGATTCCTGCCGCTGTCATGTGATTCAGTATGATCATCAGGCTCAGTCTCGACTCTGAATTCCAAGAGGGCAGCAGCATGTCTCCTTGTTGAATGTCTGCTTTGAATTTTGGGTTGTTTTTTTTGTTTTGGTTTTTCTCCTCTGCTACTACCAGAAGTTGTCTGCACCACACCAGGGCCTGTGCTGCTAGCATAAACCAACTGAGCCTCAACCAGGGCCTGTGCTGTTTTCTGAGGCCATCTGCACCGCACCAGGGCCTAGCTAGACCCATAGGCACCACACCAGGGCCTTTACTGCTGTGTAATCAATTACTGTAAATGTACATGTTATCAGGAAATGATCAGACGGCAGAGGGTTTTCAGGAAACACTGTTAAATGTTCAGTTTCTATTTCATATGTTAAAACAAGATCTAGAGTGTGATAAAAGTGGTGGGTGGGTTCTTTTACATTTTGAGAGAAGCCAATTGAGTCTAATAACAGATTAAATGCCATGTTGAGGCTGTCATTTTTAGCATCTACATGGATGTTAAAATCACCCACAATAATTATTTTATCTGAGCTGAGCACTAAATCAGATAAAAAGTCTGAGAAATCAGACAGAAACTCTGTAAGGCCCAGGTGGACGATAGATGATAACAAGTAAGACTGGTTTCTGAGTTTTACAGCTGGGGTGGACGAGGCTAAGCATCAGGCTTTCAAATGAATTAAAAGTCTGTCTTGGTCTTTCGTTAATTAATAGGCTGGTGTGAAAATTGCTGCCACACCGCCCCCTCCGCCTGTGCTTTGCGATTTCTGGTAGTTAGAATTACTCGGGGTGTTGATTCATTTTAACTAACATAATCATCCGACTGCAACCAGGTTTCTGTAAGGCAGAGTAAATCGATTTGTTGATCAATTATTAAGTCATGTACTAACAGACTTGGAGGAGAGCGCCCTAATATTTAATAATCCACAATGTTTTACTCTTTGGTTCAGATGTGGATACTGTATTGTTCTTTCTTTTGATTTTTTTATGTTTAAATTGTTTTTGCTGGTTTTTAGTTTGTTTTTGTCTGTTTGGGAGCTGACACGGTCTCAGTGGAGATGGGTTTTGGGGGTAGCAGGAGGAGAGAAGCTGCAGAGAGGCGTGTAAGACTGCAACTCTGCTTCTTGGTCCCAACTCTGGATAGTCATATTTTGGGGCTTTAATAAATTTGTCCATATTTCTAGAAATGAGAGCTGCTCCATCCAAAGTGGGATGGATGCCGCCTCCTAACAAGACCAGGTTTCCTCCAGAAGCTTTGCCAATTATCTATGAAGCCGACATCATTTCTGGGACAACACAGACAGCAATTTAAGGAGAAATGCAGCTAAACAGGTCACTCCTGGTCTGATTGGGGAGGGACCAGAGAAAACTACAGAGTCAACATTGTTTTGGCAAAGTTACACACTGATTCGATATTGATTTCAGTGACCTCCGATTGGCGTAACTGGGTGTCATTACTGCCGATGTGAATTATGATTTTACTGAATTTACGTTTACCCTTATGTGGTGGCGCGAATGAGGAATAACCGGGACGGTAACTAAGATGTTGACAACGCCACCTGGGGAGGGAGTTACACCCCAGGAAAGATATCTCTAGCCAATGTAAGTGTTACACTGGCAACCAAAGCCCACAGACTTGTTATTAACGGCAAAGGTGAGGCAGGTGAATTTTACAAATCAAGGTTTATTAAGAAGAACTACTAAAAACATAGAATTATAAAATCAAAGAGGCACCTAAGGTAGCAGGGTTGAGACGGCAAAATAGTTAATTAAAACGACCAGACTCCCTACCACGATGCTACCCTAAAAACAATCACAACATGATAAAAGAGCAACTAAACAAAATGGTGGAGACCGGCCACTTGAGGAGGCAACCTACAGGGAGGAGTGCCCAAGGGTGCCACCAATTACTCACCCATGTGATTTCACTGCAGACCTCACTCACACTAAACGGTGCAATCTACCTATGCCCGGTGTGTACACTCGCATGCATCGGGAGGGATTCCACCTCACGTGCCTAGCCCCTCAACAAGCAGCCACACCTCCACTAAAGCAATAAAAGAAAGCATAAAACATTAAACAGATTAGTAAAAGATCTACATAAAACAAATACACCCCAAATTACTGTTTGTTATAAAAGCATTGCGTAACAAACAAAACAGCATATGACAAGACAGCAGTAGTATAGTGCAAGCCTGCAACAAAAGAGGGAAACAGTTGTCAAAGTCCACCCTACTATGCCACGTTATGATGAACACAAGAGTCCCACTTACCACTCTCTAAAGGGCAATACTAAACTGAGTAACTTTCCTGGAGAGATCTGCAGCGCTTAACTGCCTAATGCTCGCAGCCACCTTGGATGGACAAGACTACCAAATGACTCCTTCTGGTAGTGAAGCGCAGCTGTTTCTTATAAGCCTGCTAATTGTCAACTGGGAAGGTGTGGATGTTAGTGGTGCGTTTGTGGACATCATGTAAAATCCTACCCCAGAATCTACTTCACTACACTTAGCCAGCAGTTTTAAATTTCCTTCAATGTCGCCTGCTCTGGCCCCTGGAAGACAATTAACTATGGTTGCCGGTGTCTCTAGCTTCACATGTCTGAGAACAGAATCACCAATTACCAGAGTTTGACCCCGGACGGTGTGTCGCCGAGTGGGGAAAAACAGTTAGACACATGTATGAATTTGAGGAATGGACCCAAAATGCAGACACAAAGGAACGTGAAAGAAAATTTTAATATTAACAGAAAGCAAGCTGTTTATTAAGGCTGGTAAAATAGGCAGAACCAGCTTCCAGTTTGGATTCGGAGACAGACACTATCTCTACTTTTAAGATTAGGCTTCAAACTTTCCTTTTGCTAAAGCATATAGTTAGGGCAGGATCAGGTGACCCTGAATCCTCCCTTAGTTGTGCTGCAGTGAACGTGAGGCTGCCGGGGATTCCCATGATGCACTGAGTTTTTTCCTTTCCAGTCACCTTTCTCACTCACTATGTGTTAATAGACCTCTCTGCACTGAATCATACTTGTTATTAATCCACAGCATGTCTTTATCCTGTCTTCCTTCTCTCACCCCAACCAATCACAGCAGATGGCCCCGCCCTCCCTGAGCCTGGTTCTGCTGGAGGTTTCTTCCTGTTAAAGGGAGTTTTTCCTTCGCACTGTCGCCAAAGTTCTTGCTCATAGGTGGTCGTATGATTGTTGGGTTTTTCCTCTGTATCTATTATTGTGCGATCTACTGTACAATATAAAGCGCCTTTGAGGCGATTGTTGTTGTGATTTGGTGCTATATAAATAAAATTGAATTTAATTGAATTAAAAGATTACAAAACAAAAGGCAGAAGTGAAGCTAAACAATAACCTAACCTGGGGACAAACCATGAAACCTGACATGGATACAAACATACCTGGAACATGGAAACGTGGCACCAAAGACAACAGATGACCTGACACTGAACAAATGAGGACAGGACTTACAGTGGCTTGCAAAAGTATTCGCCCCTTGAACTTTTCCACATTTTGTCACATTACTGCCACAAACATGAATCAATTTTATTGGACTCGCACATGAAAGACCAATACAAAGTGGTCTACACGTGAGAAGTGGAATGAAAATCATACATGATTCCAAACATTTTTACAAATAAATAACTGAAAAGGGGGTGTGCGTAATTATTCAGCCCCTGAGTCAATACTTTGTAGAACCACCTTTTGCTGAAATTGGATTCCATTAAAATTGATTCATGTTTGTGGCAGTAATGTGACAAAATGTGGAAAAGGGGACGAATACTTTTGCAAGCCCTTGTAAGTACACACAGAGAGACAATGAGGGATGAGGAACAGCTGGGACAAATCAGACCTAACAAGACAAGGGAAACAAAACTAGACTCACTGCATATAGGACAAGGACTTTCACAATAAAACAGACATCACAAGGGTAATCTAATAAACAAATGAACTTAGCTAACCTAAAGAACTTATAAATAAACATCGACATCCAAACAAACTAAAACTTAAAATGCTGGGTCAACAAACCCAGGAAAGTGACAGTAAAATCATTTATTATACACATTATACTTATTTTCTTAAATTGCTTATCTATTATCTGTATTTTCACTTGAGGGTCTAGGGTACTGCTCTTCTTTTCATGACAAATTAGGACATGTTTATGATAACACACTGACAATATCAGGCCAATTTTGGCATTACTCCATCAGTGAACAGCATGCCCATGCTAACTTAAACTAGACCAGCAAGCTAACCACATGTGTATTTAAGTGTTACTTAAGAATAGGAACCAAACAAATTAACGGAACGAAATTAACTGTAACAGCAGTTTGCAAAACACTGTGACACTTCTCAAGTGTTCCTACCTCAAATACAGCGAGTGTTGCTGTGTTTTGTTGTTAAATGGACGAGGAGAGCCCGTGGCTGGTGAGAGGATGCGGCATTTCGTCAGTGGAGCATAGAACGACGTCTGTGATTGGACAACAAGTGAGTAACGCTGCATCTGATTGTTCGAAAGCCTCAACCAAAGAGCTGCTGGTCACGGCAAGATACAAACTCGCCGGAGCTCTGAGTGAACTGCACATCCGGGACCTTCAGCACTCAGCAGAGATTTGTCTTGACGTATGTATTTACCTTTGATATCCATGACTCGACGCACATTTAGCAAGGTAAAGTTGTATGTTTAACAAGCTAATTAACGCTAGTTAAACGGAACTAAAACAATACACAATCGATTTGAACAAACTGTGTGATGAATGATGATAAATGCTAAAAATTACTTAAGATTTATCTTCAACAATAGATATTAGAAGTTTAATTTAACTGTTTTTAAATTCCCACTGGAGTTAAAGGGACCTGTGGCCTTGCACGTGCTCTGCATCTTCAACTGCACAGACAGTCAGTCTAAGCTCTTTTTAAGTGTAGCTAACTGCAACACACATTTTTTTTTCAACACAAGATATGTTTGGGGGATTTAAATGTTAATAATAATGTTTTCGTATTTAGCACAAACCAATAGGGTCTGGGTCTCTGGCCCAGCGTTTCTGACGTTATTCTAAGGTTTTTGAGTTTCTTATGTTTAGTGGCGGGTTAGTTGAGTTTGGCTTAACGTTATTAACATTGTTTTAAGGAGTTTATGTTAGGGTTGTATATTACAACGTTTGTATTTTCATGCCATTTTTCCTGTTTTATTTTGAAAGAGTCTGTTGTGTTCAGTTCATTAATCTCACTGACCTGTTGTGTCAATAGAATCATTTGTGCCAGCTACTTCCCTGCTCTCCTTCCATCCTGTCTCAACCTCCAACAGGAAAGTAGAAGTCCTCATATGGTAGGACCAGTGATTGTAGTGTGTGTGTACACTGTCCTCATATTGTTTTAAGCTGTGAAGGACATGAGTGTGTTTCAGTTGCCTTCCTCATGTGGTTGGATCAACAACTCTAGTGTGTGTTACACTGTCCTCATATTGTGGGTAGCAGAACTGTACAGTGTTAAGTTTCTTTAGAATCTGGTATAAGGAAGTCGGATCCTTCTGTAATAATGTTCACTGATACAAATATGATCTGTAGTTAATTATCTAGTCGGGATTTATACTAGAGAATGTTTCTGACGTTATATTGTTGTCTTTTGTTGCAGACACCAAGTGCTGAGGTCCTGTCTCAGCCTCATACTTACCCACTTCATTCTTCCAACAGGTTACACATCATATTTTTGTATTTGGTATCAAGTATATGTGTCAGATGGGCCTAGTGCATAAATGAAATGCACTTTAATTGTATTAAAACAATCAGTTTCAGTCAAAGTTAACCAAAATCAACATTAGCATTAGGAGAAAGTAATTGTCTATACCATTTGTTAGTCCAAACTTTCCTTAAAGCATCAGCGTGATCTTTATTCTGACTACATTTGATATTTTTGTCCTTTTACACATGTTTTTGTCCATTTAACCTCCCGCCGATCAGTTTACATGATTTAATTTCTGGGGAAATAGATGGCTTTACATCAGTGTTGGGTTTAGAGCTTTTATTGACAACAGCAGGAGAAGTTAGAAGTCAGGAACATGAACTCTACATGTGTTCAGTCGTCATGTCCTCATATTGTTTTAAGCTGTGAAGGACATGAGTGTGTTTCAGTTGCCTTCTTCATGTGGTTGGACCAACAACTCTAGTGTGTGTTACACTGTCCTCATATTGTGTGTAGCAGAACTGTACAGTGTTAAGTTTCTATAGAATCTGGTATAAGGAAGTCAGATCCTTCTGTGAATAATGTTCACTGCTACAAATATGATCTGTAGTTGATCATCTAGTCGGGATTTATACTAGAGAATGTTTCTGACGTTATATTGTCTTTTGTTGCAGACACCAAGTGCTGAGGTCCTGTCTCAGCCTCATACAGACCAATCGGTGAGTGACTTACCCACTTCATTCTTCCAACAGGTTACACATCATGTTTTTGTATTTGGTATCAAGTATATGTGTCAGATGGGCCTAGTGCATAAATGAAATGCACTTTAATTGTATTAAAACAATCAGTTTCAGTCAAAGTTAACCAAAATCAACATTAGCATTAGGAGAAAGTAATTGTCTATACCATTTGTTAGTCCAAACTTTCCTTTAAGCATCAGCGTGATCTTTATTCTGACTACATTTGATATTTTTGTCCTTTTACACATGTTTTGTCCATTTAACCTCCTGCTGATCAGTTTACATGATTTAATTTCTGGGGAAATAGATGGCTTTACATCAGTGTTGGGTTTAGAGCTTTTATTGACAACAGCAGGAGAAGTTAGAAGTCAGGAACATGAACTCTACATGTGTTCAGTCGTCATGTCCTCATATTGTTTTAAGCTGTGAAGGACATGAGTGTGTTTCAGTTGCCTTCTTCATGTGGTTGGACCAACAACTCTAGTGTGTGTTACACTGTCCTCATATTGTTGGTAGCAGAACTGTACAGTGTTAAGTTTCTTTAGAATCTGGTATAAGGAAGTCGGATCCTTCTGTAATAATGTTCACTGCTACAAATATGATCTGTAGTTAATTATCTAGTCGGGATTTATCCTAGAGAATGTTTCTGACGTTATATTGTTGTCTTTTGTTGCAGACACCAAGTGCTGAGGTCCTGTCTCAGCCTCATACAGACCAATTGGTGAGTGACATACCCACTTCATTCTTCCAACAGGTTACACATCATGTTTTTGTATTTGGTATCAAGTATATGTGCCAGTTGGGCCTAGTGCATAAATGAAATGCACTTTGATTGTATTAAAACAATCAGTTTCAGTCAAAGTTAACCAAAATCAACATTAGCATTAGGAGAAAGTAATTGTCTATACCATTTGTTAGTCCAAACTTTCCTTTAAAGCATCAGCGTGATCTTTATTCTGACTACATTTGATATTTTTGTCCTTTTACACATGTTTTGTCCATTTAACCTCCCGCTGATCAGTTTACATGATTTAATTTCTGGGGAAATAGATGGCTTTACATCAGTGTTGGGTTTAGAGCTTTTATTGACAACAGCAGGAGAAGTTAGAAGTCAGGAACATGAACTCTACATCTGTTCAGTCGTCATGTCCTCATATTGTTTTAAGCTGTGAAGGACATGAGTGTGTTTAAGTAGAAGTCCTCATATGGTAGGACCAGTGATTGTAGTGTGTGTTACACTGTCCTCATATTGTTTTAAGCTGTGAAGGACATGAGTGTGTTTCAGTTGCCTTCTTCATGTGGTTGGACCAACAACTCTAGTGTGTGTTACACTGTCCTCATATTGTGTGTAGCAGAACTGTACAGTGTTAAGTTTCTATAGAATCTGGTATAAGGAAGTCAGATCCTTCTGTGAATAATGTTCACTGCTACAAATATGATCTGTAGTTGATCATCTAGTCGGGATTTATACTAGAGAATGTTTCTGACGTTATATTGTCTTTTGTTGCAGACACCAAGTGCTGAGGTCCTGTCTCAGCCTCATACAGACCAATCGGTGAGTGACTTACCCACTTCATTCTTCCAACAGGTTACACATCATGTTTTTGTATTTGGTATCAAGTATATGTGTCAGATGGGCCTAGTGCATAAATGAAATGCACTTTAATTGTATTAAAACAATCAGTTTCAGTCAAAGTTAACCAAAATCAACATTAGCATTAGGAGAAAGTAATTGTCTATACCATTTGTTAGTCCAAACTTTCCCTTTAAGCATCAGCGTGATCTTTATTCTGACTACATTTGATATTTTGTCCTTTTACACATGTTTTTGTCCATTTAACCTCCTGCTGATCAGTTTACATGATTTAATTTCTGGGAAATAGATGGCTTTACATCAGTGTTGGGTTTAGAGCTTTTATTGACAACAGCAGGAGAAGTTAGAAGTCAGGAACATGAACTCTACATGTGTTCAGTCGTCATGTCCTCATATTGTTTTAAGCTGTGAAGGACATGAGTGTGTTTCAGTTGCCTTCTTCATGTGGTTGGACCAACAACTCTAGTGTGTGTTACACTGTCCTCATATTGTTGGTAGCAGAACTGTACAGTGTTAAGTTTCTTTAGAATCTGGTATAAGGAAGTCGGATCCTTCTGTAATAATGTTCACTGCTACAAATATGATCTGTAGTTGATCATCTAGTTGGGATTTATACTAGAGAATGTTTCTGACGTTATATTGTTGTCTTTTGTTGCAGACACCAAGTGCTGAGGTCCTGTCTCAGCCTCATACAGACCAATCGGTGAGTGACTTACCCACTTCATTCTTCCAACAGGTTACACATCATATTTTTGTATTTGGTATCAAGTATATGTGTCAGATGGGCCTAGTGCATAAATGAAATGCACTTTAATTGTATTAAAACAATCAGTTTCAGTCAAAGTTAACCAAAATCAACATTAGCATTAGGAGAAAGTAATTGTCTATACCATTTGTTAGTCCAAACTTTCCTTTAAGCATCAGCGTGATCTTTATTCTGACTACATTTGATATTTTTGTCCTTTTACACATGTTTTTGTCCATTTAACCTCCTGCTGATCAGTTTACATGATTTAATTTCTGGGGAAATAGATGGCTTTACATCAGTGTTGGGTTTAGAGCTTTTATTGACAACAGCAGGAGAAGTTAGAAGTCAGGAACATGAACTCTACATGTGTTCAGTCGTCATGTCCTCATATTGTTTTAAGCTGTGAAGGACATGAGTGTGTTTAAGTAGAAGTCCTCATATGGTAGGACCAGTGATTGTAGTGTGTGTGTTACACTGTCCTCATATTGTTGGTAGCAGAACTGTACAGTGTTAAGTTTCTTTAGAATCTGGTATAAGGAAGTCAGATCCTTCTGTAATAATGTTCACTGCTACAAATATGATCTGTAGTTAATTATCTAGTCGGGATTTATCCTAGAGAATGTTTCTGACGTTATATTGTTGTCTTTTGTTGCAGACACCAAGTGCTGAGGTCCTGTCTCAGCCTCATACAGACCAATCGGTGAGTGACATACCCACTTCATTCTTCCAACAGGTTACACATCATGTTTTTGTATTTGGTATCAAGTATATGTGCCAGTTGGGCCTAGTGCATAAATGAAATGCACTTTGATTGTTTTAATACAATCAGTTTGAGGAAAAGTTTCCCAAAATCAACATTAGTATTAGGAGAAAGCAATTGTCTATACCATTTGTTAGTCCAAACTTTCCTTAAAGCATCAGCTTGATCTTTATTCTGACTACATTTGATATTTTTGTCCTTTTACACGTTTTGTCCATTTAACCTCCTGCGATCAGTTTACATGATTTAATTTCTGGGGAAATAGATGGCTTTACATCAGTGTTGGGTTTAGAGCTTTTATTGACAACAGCAGGAGAAGTTAGAAGTCAGGAACATGAACTCTACATGTGTTCAGTCGTCATGTCCTCATATTGTTTTAAGCTGTGAAGGACATGAGTGTGTTTAAGTAGAAGTCCTCATATGGTAGGACCAGTGATTGTAGTGTGTGTTACACTGTCCTCATATTGTTTTAAGCTGTGAAGGACATGAGTGTGTTTCAGTTGCCTTCTTCATGTGGTTGGACCAACAACTCTAGTGTGTGTTACACTGTCCTCATATTGTTGGTAGCAGAACTGTACAGTGTTAAGTTTCTTTAGAATCTGGTATAAGGAAGTCGGATCCTTCTGTAATAATGTTCACTGCTACAAATATGATCTGTAGTTGATCATCTAGTCGGGATTTATACTAGAGAATGTTTCTGACGTTATATTGTTGTCTTTTGTTGCAGACACCAAGTGCTGAGGTCCTGTCTCAGCCTCATACAGACCAATCGGTGAGTGACTTACCCACTTCATTCTTCCAACAGGTTACACATCATATTTTTGTATTTGGTATCAAGTATATGTGTCAGATGGGCCTAGTGCATAAATGAAATGTACTTTAATTGTATTAAAACAATCAGTTTCAGTCAAAGTTAACCAAAATCAACATTAGCATTAGGAGAAAGTAATTGTCTATACCAGGGTGCCCAATCCCAGTCCTCGAGAGCTACTGTCCTGCAGCTTTTAGATGCATCCCTACTCCAACACAGCTGAATCAAATAGTTGGATTACCAATTCGGCATGCCATCAAGTCTGGCAAAGGCCTGATAACGAGCCATTCATTTGATTCAGGTGTGCTCGAACAAGGACGCATCTAAAAGCTGCAGGGCAGTAGCTCTCGAGGACTGGGATTGGGCACCCTGGTCTATACCATTTGTTAGTCCAAACTTTCCTTAAAGCATCAGCGTGATCTTTATTCTGACTACATTTGATATTTTTGTCCTTTTACACATGTTTTTGTCCATTTAACCTCCCGCTGATCAGTTTACATGATTTAATTTCTGGGGAAATAGATGCCTTTAAATCAGTGTTGGGTTTGGAGCTTTTATTGACAACAGCAGAAGAAGTTAGAAGTCAGGAACATGAACTCTACATGTGTTCAGTCGTCATGTCCTCATATTGTTTTAAGCTGTGAAGGACATGAGTGTGTTTAAGAAGAAGTCCTCATATGGTAGGACCAGTGATTGTAGTGTGTGTTACACTGTCCTCATATTGTTTTAAGCTGTGAAGGACATGAGTGTGTTTCAGTTGCCTTCCTCATGTGGTTGGACCAACAACTCTAGTGTGTGTTACACTGTCCTCATATTGTTGGTAGCAGAACTGTACAGTGTTAAGTTTCTTTAGAATCTGGTATAAGGAAGTCGGATCCTTCTGTAATAATGTTCACTGCTACAAATATGATCTGTAGTTGATCATCTAGTCGGGATTTATACTAGAGAATGTTTCTGACGTTATATTGTTGTCTTTTGTTGCAGACACCAAGTGCTGAGGTCCTGTCTCAGCCTCATACAGACCAATCGGTGAGTGACTTACCCACTTCATTCTTCCAACAGGTTACACATCATGTTTTTGTATTTGGTATCAAGTATATGTGTCAGATGGGCCTAGTGCATAAATTAAATGCACTTTAATTGTATTAAAACAATCAGTTTCAGTCAAAGTTAACCAAAATCAACATTAGCATTAGGAGAAAGTAATTGTCTATACCATTTGTTAGTCCAAACTTTCCTTAAAGCATCAGCGTGATCTTTATTCTGACTACATTTGATATTTTTGTCCTTTTACACATGTTTTTGTCCATTTAACCTCCCGCCGATCAGTTTACATGATTTAATTTCTGGGGAAATAGATGGCTTTACATCAGTGTTGGGTTTAGAGCTTTTATTGACAACAGCAGGAGAAGTTAGAAGTCAGGAACATGAACTCTACATGTGTTCAGTCGTCATGTCCTCATATTGTTTTAAGCTGTGAAGGACATGAGTGTGTTTCAGTTGCCTTCTTCATGTGGTTGGACCAACAACTCTAGTGTGTGTTACACTGTCCTCATATTGTGTGTAGCAGAACTGTACAGTGTTAAGTTTCTATAGAATCTGGTATAAGGAAGTCAGATCCTTCTGTGAATAATGTTCACTGCTACAAATATGATCTGTAGTTGATCATCTAGTCGGGATTTATACTAGAGAATGTTTCTGACGTTATATTGTCTTTTGTTGCAGACACCAAGTGCTGAGGTCCTGTCTCAGCCTCATACAGACCAATCGGTGAGTGACTTACCCACTTCATTCTTCCAACAGGTTACACATCATGTTTTTGTATTTGGTATCAAGTATATGTGTCAGATGGGCCTAGTGCATAAATGAAATGCACTTTAATTGTATTAAAACAATCAGTTTCAGTCAAAGTTAACCAAAATCAACATTAGCATTAGGAGAAAGTAATTGTCTATACCATTTGTTAGTCCAAACTTTCCTTTAAGCATCAGCGTGATCTTTATTCTGACTACATTTGATATTTTTGTCCTTTTACACATGTTTTTGTCCATTTAACCTCCTGCTGATCAGTTTACATGATTTAATTTCTGGGGAAATAGATGGCTTTACATCAGTGTTGGGTTTAGAGCTTTTATTGACAACAGCAGGAGAAGTTAGAAGTCAGGAACATGAACTCTACATGTGTTCAGTCGTCATGTCCTCATATTGTTTTAAGCTGTGAAGGACATGAGTGTGTTTCAGTTGCCTTCTTCATGTGGTTGGACCAACAACTCTAGTGTGTGTTACACTGTCCTCATATTGTTGGTAGCAGAACTGTACAGTGTTAAGTTTCTTTAGAATCTGGTATAAGGAAGTCGGATCCTTCTGTAATAATGTTCACTGCTACAAATATGATCTGTAGTTAATTATCTAGTCGGGATTTATCCTAGAGAATGTTTCTGACGTTATATTGTTGTCTTTTGTTGCAGACACCAAGTGCTGAGGTCCTGTCTCAGCCTCATACAGACCAATTGGTGAGTGACATACCCACTTCATTCTTCCAACAGGTTACACATCATGTTTTTGTATTTGGTATCAAGTATATGTGCCAGTTGGGCCTAGTGCATAAATGAAATGCACTTTGATTGTATTAAAACAATCAGTTTCAGTCAAAGTTAACCAAAATCAACATTAGCATTAGGAGAAAGTAATTGTCTATACCATTTGTTAGTCCAAACTTTCCTTAAAGCATCAGCGTGATCTTTATTCTGACTACATTTGATATTTTTGTCCTTTACACATGTTTTGTCCATTTAACCTCCCGCTGATCAGTTTACATGATTTAATTTCTGGGGAAATAGATGGCTTTACATCAGTGTTGGGTTTAGAGCTTTTATTGACAACAGCAGGAGAAGTTAGAAGTCAGGAACATGAACTCTACATCTGTTCAGTCGTCATGTCCTCATATTGTTTTAAGCTGTGAAGGACATGAGTGTGTTTAAGTAGAAGTCCTCATATGGTAGGACCAGTGATTGTAGTGTGTGTTACACTGTCCTCATATTGTTTTAAGCTGTGAAGGACATGAGTGTGTTTCAGTTGCCTTCTTCATGTGGTTGGACCAACAACTCTAGTGTGTGTTACACTGTCCTCATATTGTTGGTAGCAGAACTGTACAGTGTTAAGTTTCTTTAGAATCTGGTATAAGGAAGTCGGATCCTTCTGTAATAATGTTCACTGCTACAAATATGATCTGTAGTTGATCATCTAGTTGGGATTTATACTAGAGAATGTTTCTGACGTTATATTGTTGTCTTTTGTTGCAGACACCAAGTGCTGAGGTCCTGTCTCAGCCTCATACAGACCAATCGGTGAGTGACTTACCCACTTCATTCTTCCAACAGGTTACACATCATATTTTTGTATTTGGTATCAAGTATATGTGTCAGATGGGCCTAGTGCATAAATGAAATGCACTTTAATTGTATTAAAACAATCAGTTTCAGTCAAAGTTAACCAAAATCAACATTAGCATTAGGAGAAAGTAATTGTCTATACCATTTGTTAGTCCAAACTTTCCCTTTAAGCATCAGCTTGATCTTTATTCTGACTACATTTGATATTTTTGTCCTTTTACACGTTTTTGTCCATTTAACCTCCCGCTGATCAGTTTACATGATTTAATTTCTGGGGAAATAGATGGCTTTACATCAGTGTTGGGTTTAGAGCTTTTATTGACAACAGCAGGAGAAGTTAGAAGTCAGGAACATGAACTCTACATGTGTTCAGTCGTCATGTCCTCATATTGTTTTAAGCTGTGAAGGACATGAGTGTGTTTAAGTAGAAGTCCTCATATGGTAGGACCAGTGATTGTAGTGTGTGTGTTACACTGTCCTCATATTGTTGGTAGCAGAACTGTACAGTGTTAAGTTTCTTTAGAATCTGGTATAAGGAAGTCAGATCCTTCTGTAATAATGTTCACTGCTACAAATATGATCTGTAGTTAATTATCTAGTCGGGATTTATCCTAGAGAATGTTTCTGACGTTATATTGTTGTCTTTTGTTGCAGACACCAAGTGCTGAGGTCCTGTCTCAGCCTCATACAGACCAATCGGTGAGTGACATACCCACTTCATTCTTCCAACAGGTTACACATCATGTTTTTGTATTTGGTATCAAGTATATGTGCCAGTTGGGCCTAGTGCATAAATGAAATGCACTTTGATTGTTTTAATACAATCAGTTTGAGGAAAAGTTTCCCAAAATCAACATTAGTATTAGGAGAAAGCAATTGTCTATACCATTTGTTAGTCCAAACTTTCCTTAAAGCATCAGCTTGATCTTTATTCTGACTACATTTGATATTTTTGTCCTTTTACACGTTTTTTGTCCATTTAACCTCCCGCCGATCAGTTTACATGATTTAATTTCTGGGGAAATAGATGGCTTTACATCAGTGTTGGGTTTAGAGCTTTTATTGACAACAGCAGGAGAAGTTAGAAGTCAGGAACATGAACTCTACATGTGTTCAGTCGTCATGTCCTCATATTGTTTTAAGCTGTGAAGGACATGAGTGTGTTTAAGAAGAAGTCCTCATATGGTAGGACCAGTGATTGTAGTGTGTGTTACAATGTCCTCATATTGTTTTAAGCTGTGAAGGACATGAGTGTGTTTAAGTAGAAGTCCTCATATGGTAGGACCAGTGATTGTAGTGTGTGTTACACTGTCCTCATATTGTTTTAAGCTGTGAAGGACATGAGTGTGTTTCAGTTGCCTTCTTCATGTGGTTGGACCAACAACTCTAGTGTGTGTTACACTGTCCTCATATTGTTGGTAGCAGAACTGTACAGTGTTAAGTTTCTTTAGAATCTGGTATAAGGAAGTCGGATCCTTCTGTAATAATGTTCACTGCTACAAATATGATCTGTAGTTGATCATCTAGTCGGGATTTATACTAGAGAATGTTTCTGACGTTATATTGTTGTCTTTTGTTGCAGACACCAAGTGCTGAGGTCCTGTCTCAGCCTCATACAGACCAATCGGTGAGTGACTTACCCACTTCATTCTTCCAACAGGTTACACATCATATTTTTGTATTTGGTATCAAGTATATGTGTCAGATGGGCCTAGTGCATAAATGAAATGTACTTTAATTGTATTAAAACAATCAGTTTCAGTCAAAGTTAACCAAAATCAACATTAGCATTAGGAGAAAGTAATTGTCTATACCAGGGTGCCCAATCCCAGTCCTCGAGAGCTACTGTCCTGCAGCTTTTAGATGCATCCCTACTCCAACACAGCTGAATCAAATAGTTGGATTACCAATTCGGCATGCCATCAAGTCTGGCAAAGGCCTGATAACGAGCCATTCATTTGATTCAGGTGTGCTCGAACAAGGACGCATCTAAAAGCTGCAGGGCAGTAGCTCTCGAGGACTGGGATTGGGCACCCCTGGTCTATACCATTTGTTAGTCCAAACTTTCCTTAAAGCATCAGCGTGATCTTTATTCTGACTACATTTGATATTTTTGTCCTTTACACATGTTTTTGTCCATTTAACCTCCCGCTGATCAGTTTACATGATTTAATTTCTGGGGAAATAGATGCCTTTAAATCAGTGTTGGGTTTGGAGCTTTTATTGACAACAGCAGAAGAAGTTAGAAGTCAGGAACATGAACTCTACATGTGTTCAGTCGTCATGTCCTCATATTGTTTTAAGCTGTGAAGGACATGAGTGTGTTTAAGAAGAAGTCCTCATATGGTAGGACCAGTGATTGTAGTGTGTGTTACACTGTCCTCATATTGTTTTAAGCTGTGAAGGACATGAGTGTGTTTCAGTTGCCTTCCTCATGTGGTTGGACCAACAACTCTAGTGTGTGTTACACTGTCCTCATATTGTTGGTAGCAGAACTGTACAGTGTTAAGTTTCTTTAGAATCTGGTATAAGGAAGTCGGATCCTTCTGTAATAATGTTCACTGCTACAAATATGATCTGTAGTTGATCATCTAGTCGGGATTTATACTAGAGAATGTTTCTGACGTTATATTGTTGTCTTTTGTTGCAGACACCAAGTGCTGAGGTCCTGTCTCAGCCTCATACAGACCAATCGGTGAGTGACTTACCCACTTCATTCTTCCAACAGGTTACACATCATGTTTTTGTATTTGGTATCAAGTATATGTGTCAGATGGGCCTAGTGCATAAATTAAATGCACTTTAATTGTATTAAAACAATCAGTTTCAGTCAAAGTTAACCAAAATCAACATTAGCATTAGGAGAAAGTAATTGTCTATACCATTTGTTAGTCCAAACTTTCCCTTTAAGCATCAGCGTGATCTTTATTCTGACTACATTTGATATTTTTGTCCTTTTACACATGTTTTGTCCATTTAACCTCCCGCTGATCAGTTTACATGATTTAATTTCTGGGGAAATAGATGGCTTTACATCAGTGTTGGGTTTAGAGCTTTTATTGACAACAGCAGGAGAAGTTAGAAGTCAGGAACATGAACTCTACATGTGTTCAGTCGTCATGTCCTCATATTGTTTTAAGCTGTGAAGGACATGAGTGTGTTTCAGTTGCCTTCTTCATGTGGTTGGACCAACAACTCTAGTGTGTGTTACACTGTCCTCATATTGTGTGTAGCAGAACTGTACAGTGTTAAGTTTCTATAGAATCTGGTATAAGGAAGTCAGATCCTTCTGTGAATAATGTTCACTGCTACAAATATGATCTGTAGTTGATCATCTAGTCGGGATTTATACTAGAGAATGTTTCTGACGTTATATTGTCTTTTGTTGCAGACACCAAGTGCTGAGGTCCTGTCTCAGCCTCATACAGACCAATCGGTGAGTGACTTACCCACTTCATTCTTCCAACAGGTTACACATCATGTTTTTGTATTTGGTATCAAGTATATGTGTCAGATGGGCCTAGTGCATAAATGAAATGCACTTTAATTGTATTAAAACAATCAGTTTCAGTCAAAGTTAACCAAAATCAACATTAGCATTAGGAGAAAGTAATTGTCTATACCATTTGTTAGTCCAAACTTTCCTTAAAGCATCAGCGTGATCTTTATTCTGACTACATTTGATATTTTTGTCCTTTTACACATGTTTTTGTCCATTTAACCTCCTGCTGATCAGTTTACATGATTTAATTTCTGGGGAAATAGATGGCTTTACATCAGTGTTGGGTTTAGAGCTTTTATTGACAACAGCAGGAGAAGTTAGAAGTCAGGAACATGAACTCTACATGTGTTCAGTCGTCATGTCCTCATATTGTTTTAAGCTGTGAAGGACATGAGTGTGTTTCAGTTGCCTTCTTCATGTGGTTGGACCAACAACTCTAGTGTGTGTTACACTGTCCTCATATTGTTGGTAGCAGAACTGTACAGTGTTAAGTTTCTTTAGAATCTGGTATAAGGAAGTCGGATCCTTCTGTAATAATGTTCACTGCTACAAATATGATCTGTAGTTAATTATCTAGTCGGGATTTATCCTAGAGAATGTTTCTGACGTTATATTGTTGTCTTTTGTTGCAGACACCAAGTGCTGAGGTCCTGTCTCAGCCTCATACAGACCAATTGGTGAGTGACATACCCACTTCATTCTTCCAACAGGTTACACATCATGTTTTTGTATTTGGTATCAAGTATATGTGCCAGTTGGGCCTAGTGCATAAATGAAATGCACTTTGATTGTATTAAAACAATCAGTTTCAGTCAAAGTTAACCAAAATCAACATTAGCATTAGGAGAAAGTAATTGTCTATACCATTTGTTAGTCCAAACTTTCCCTTAAAGCATCAGCGTGATCTTTATTCTGACTACATTTGATATTTTTGTCCTTTTACACATGTTTTTGTCCATTTAACCTCCCGCTGATCAGTTTACATGATTTAATTTCTGGGGAAATAGATGGCTTTACATCAGTGTTGGGTTTAGAGCTTTTATTGACAACAGCAGGAGAAGTTAGAAGTCAGGAACATGAACTCTACATGTGTTCAGTCGTCATGTCCTCATATTGTTTTAAGCTGTGAAGGACATGAGTGTGTTTAAGTAGAAGTCCTCATATGGTAGGACCAGTGATTGTAGTGTGTGTTACACTGTCCTCATATTGTTTTAAGCTGTGAAGGACATGAGTGTGTTTCAGTTGCCTTCTTCATGTGGTTGGACCAACAACTCTAGTGTGTGTTACACTGTCCTCATATTGTTGGTAGCAGAACTGTACAGTGTTAAGTTTCTTTAGAATCTGGTATAAGGAAGTCGGATCCTTCTGTAATAATGTTCACTGCTACAAATATGATCTGTAGTTGATCATCTAGTTGGGATTTATACTAGAGAATGTTTCTGACGTTATATTGTTGTCTTTTGTTGCAGACACCAAGTGCTGAGGTCCTGTCTCAGCCTCATACAGACCAATCGGTGAGTGACTTACCCACTTCATTCTTCCAACAGGTTACACATCATATTTTTGTATTTGGTATCAAGTATATGTGTCAGATGGGCCTAGTGCATAAATGAAATGCACTTTAATTGTATTAAAACAATCAGTTTCAGTCAAAGTTAACCAAAATCAACATTAGCATTAGGAGAAAGTAATTGTCTATACCATTTGTTAGTCCAAACTTTCCTTTAAGCATCAGCTTGATCTTTATTCTGACTACATTTGATATTTTTGTCCTTTTACACGTTTTTGTCCATTTAACCTCCCGCTGATCAGTTTACATGATTTAATTTCTGGGGAAATAGATGGCTTTACATCAGTGTTGGGTTTAGAGCTTTTATTGACAACAGCAGGAGAAGTTAGAAGTCAGGAACATGAACTCTACATGTGTTCAGTCGTCATGTCCTCATATTGTTTTAAGCTGTGAAGGACATGAGTGTGTTTAAGTAGAAGTCCTCATATGGTAGGACCAGTGATTGATTGTAGTGTGTGTGTTACACTGTCCTCATATTGTTGGTAGCAGAACTGTACAGTGTTAAGTTTCTTTAGAATCTGGTATAAGGAAGTCAGATCCTTCTGTAATAATGTTCACTGCTACAAATATGATCTGTAGTTAATTATCTAGTCGGGATTTATCCTAGAGAATGTTTCTGACGTTATATTGTTGTCTTTTGTTGCAGACACCAAGTGCTGAGGTCCTGTCTCAGCCTCATACAGACCAATCGGTGAGTGACATACCCACTTCATTCTTCCAACAGGTTACACATCATGTTTTTGTATTTGGTATCAAGTATATGTGCCAGTTGGGCCTAGTGCATAAATGAAATGCACTTTGATTGTTTTAATACAATCAGTTTGAGGAAAAGTTTCCCAAAATCAACATTAGTATTAGGAGAAAGCAATTGTCTATACCATTTGTTAGTCCAAACTTTCCTTAAAGCATCAGCTTGATCTTTATTCTGACTACATTTGATATTTTTGTCCTTTACACGTTTTTGTCCATTTAACCTCCCTACGATCAGTTTACATGATTTAATTTCTGGGGAAATAGATGGCTTTACATCAGTGTTGGGTTTAGAGCTTTTATTGACAACAGCAGGAGAAGTTAGAAGTCAGGAACATGAACTCTACATGTGTTCAGTCGTCATGTCCTCATATTGTTTTAAGCTGTGAAGGACATGAGTGTGTTTAAGAAGAAGTCCTCATATGGTAGGACCAGTGATTGTAGTGTGTGTTACAATGTCCTCATATTGTTTTAAGCTGTGAAGGACATGAGTGTGTTTAAGTAGAAGTCCTCATATGGTAGGACCAGTGATTGTAGTGTGTGTTACACTGTCCTCATATTGTTTTAAGCTGTGAAGGACATG
Organism: Oreochromis aureus; assembly: GCF_013358895.1. Classification (NCBI taxonomy): domain Eukaryota; kingdom Metazoa; phylum Chordata; class Actinopteri; order Cichliformes; family Cichlidae; genus Oreochromis; species Oreochromis aureus. Next base: position 1,839,822 of record NC_052958.1, read on the forward strand.
AGTGTGTTTCAGTTGCCTTCTTCATGTGGTTGGACCAACAACTCTAGTGTGTGTTACACTGTCCTCATATTGTTGGTAGCAGAACTGTACAGTGTTAAGTTTCTTTAGAATCTGGTATAAGGAAGTCGGATCCTTCTGTAATAATGTTCACTGCTACAAATATGATCTGTAGTTGATCATCTAGTCGGGATTTATACTAGAGAATGTTTCTGACGTTATATTGTTGTCTTTTGTTGCAGACACCAAGTGCTGAGGTCCTGTCTCAGCCTCATACAGACCAATCGGTGAGTGACTTACCCACTTCATTCTTCCAACAGGTTACACATCATATTTTTGTATTTGGTATCAAGTATATGTGTCAGATGGGCCTAGTGCATAAATGAAATGTACTTTAATTGTATTAAAACAATCAGTTTCAGTCAAAGTTAACCAAAATCAACATTAGCATTAGGAGAAAGTAATTGTCTATACCAGGGTGCCCAATCCCAGTCCTCGAGAGCTACTGTCCTGCAGCTTTTAGATGCATCCCTACTCCAACACAGCTGAATCAAATAGTTGGATTACCAATTCGGCATGCCATCAAGTCTGGCAAAGGCCTGATAACGAGCCATTCATTTGATTCAGGTGTGCTCGAACAAGGACGCATCTAAAAGCTGCAGGGCAGTAGCTCTCGAGGACTGGGATTGGGCACCCTGGTCTATACCATTTGTTAGTCCAAACTTACCCTTAAAGCATCAGCTTGATCTTTATTCTGACTACATTTGATATTTTTGTCCTTTTACACATGTTTTTGTCCATTTAACCTCCCGCTGATCAGTTTACATGATTTAATTTCTGGGGAAATAGATGGCTTTACATCAGTGTTGGGTTTAGAGCTTTTATTGACAACAGCAGGAGAAGTTAGAAGTCAGGAACATGAACTCTACATGTGTTCAGTCGTCATGTCCTCATATTGTTTTAAGCTGTGAAGGACATGAGTGTGTTTAAGTAGAAGTCCTCATGTGGTAGGACCAGTGATTGTAGTGTGTGTGTTACACTGTCCTCATATTGTTTTAAGCTGTGAAGGACATGAGTGTGTTTAAGAAGAAGTCCTCATATGGTAGGACCAGTGATTGTAGTGTGTGTTACAATGTCCTCATATTGTTTTAAGCTGTGAAGGACATGAGTGTGTTTCAGTTGCCTTCCTCATGTGGTTGGACCAACAACTCTAGTGTGTGTTACACTGTCCTCATATTGTTGGTAGCAGAACTGTACAGTGTTAAGTTTCTATAGAATCTTGTATAAGGAAGTCGGATCCTTCTGTGAATAATGTTCACTGCTACAAATATGATCTGTAGTTGATCATCTAGTCGGGATTTATACTAGAGAATCTTTCTGACGTTATATTGTTGTCTTTTGTTGCAGACACCAAGTGCTGAGGTCCTGTCTCAGCCTCATACAGACCAATTGGTGAGTGACATACCCACTTCATTCTTCCAACAGGTTACACATCATGTTTTTTGTATTTAGTAATCAAGTTTATGTGTCAGTTGGGCCTAGTGCATAAATTAAATGCACTTTGATTGTATTAAAACAATCAGTTTGAGTCAAAGTTTCCCAAAATCAACATTAGCTTTACTTCTTTGTGAAGATCTTAGGAGAAAGAAATTGGCGTACCATTTGTTAGTTCTAACTTTCCTTTAAAGCATCAGCTTGATATTTATTCCTACTAAATTTGATATTTTTGTGTTTTTGTGTTACATTGTCCTCATATTGTTTTAAGCTGTGAAGGACATGAATGTGTTTTTGTAGCCTTTCTCAATTGGTAGAACCAACAACTCTAGTTTGTGTTACATTGCTCCTTTAAAGTGCTCCAGTAGAAAGCAAGGTTTAAGAACATTTTGTATTCACATTATAAACTATAAACTAGAATATTTTCTATCTTTTCTTGCATTCACATTAAGATATTTTCTTTTGTTTCCATTTATGACAGCTGGGAAGGTGAGAAGCAAGTGGACAAATGATGAAGTAAAGGTTGCTGCAAAGTACCAGGTAAAAGGAATGTGACTGCTGCTTCCAAGCAGAGCCGGCAGCTCGTAAAGGCAGAGACTGGGTTGCCATAAAGTACTACATCCACAACAGGATCATTGCATTAAAAGAAAGATGCAAGGAAAAAAGAAACAACCAAGAGAGATACTTTGTTGCTTCCACAGTTATGTCAATATTGTAGTTTTCTGTATTGCATTGTTCTTACTCATAAATCTGTGGTTTATGCTGGGTGCTTTTTCAATTAAATGATAAGAAAGGCAGATAATGTTCCACGTTTTTATTGACATGAACATTCACTACAAAATGAATTAATGCATTACAATATTAAGACTTAAAAAGTAGACTGACCACATTTGACCTATGTCTTTTTAAGTCTCTACACAGCTCATATTTACTGTTTTATTAACACATAAATGTCTGATATTTCTGTCAGAAGTTACCCGACTGGTGAGCATTACTATTGTGCATCCATGCCTATTATATTGTAATCTCAAAAGGAGCCAAGCTTAAAAATACAGAACCTACCCTTACCTGGTCCTTATAAGTCATATATACTTGAAAATTATGTGTTTCCATGGGCTTCACAATTCACCTAAACATGAAATATCAGTGTGTGACCTTATGGTACTCATAAGTCACATAAACCTGACAGTGTCCTCACAAGTAGCATTAAATTCAGGTTTGACCAAAATTTCACCCTAGCCAAAATCTCAACAGATGGGCGTGTTCCTGGAAGCATGGGTCAAACTTTGTGTGATTCCCATGCCTCTAGGACCTTCAGAAAGGCACGTTCCCATTTGTCACATTTTTGTCATAGGTCCTGATATTTCACGAAAACACGTATGTGTGTGTGTGTGTGTGTGTGTGTGTGTGTTTTCCTCAGAAATGGTAATGCCCTTAACCCCAATGCAGGGGAGACTTAACAGTTGGTATTGACTTTGTGAACATTTACCATTGAGGATTCAGACTATTCAATTCTATTTCAACTGAGGGCTGCAGACGAAGAGGGAGGAAGTCCCAAGGCGCCGTGTTGCTCACATACAAACACACACACACACGTACACAAGCACACACCCATACACACACTCAGACTGCGAGTTGAATCTGTTATTCTCCAGTGATATCGACTCAGTCGGATTTTAACCCCTCTCTGCCGTACAGAGACAAATGCTCTCAACATAACAAAGGCTTTGTGTGTGTGTGTGTGTGTGTGTGTGTGTGTGTGTGTGTGTGTGTCTGCATGCATGTGTGTGCTTTTCGCATTGCTGTTTCAGATGTGTAGCCTTTTGAATAATCACCACACAGGGGAGCACAAATGCCACTTCCATCAATGCAAATCAAAATAAAACAATGATTTATGTTTGCATGCACATTTTTACTTCATTTTTGCCCTGAAATCAGTTTTTAATGTGACAAATTGACGCTTTGGGAAATATGATTTCTGATAGAGCTGGCTCAGTGAGAGGATGGATATCACTGCTGAATATGTCCTTTAAAAGTGGGAAATTAGAGCATCCAGTTACCTAAGCGCTAACTCGACTGTTCAGCAGAAAGAAAATGGCATTGAGTACTAACTAACTTACAAAGTATAAAACCACCGAGAGGGATGAAGACAAGAACATCCTCAAGTTTCTGTTGGTTCCCTGCCAACTGCTCTCGAAGGCTACGTCCTCTTTTTGAAAACAGAGATTTTCCGGTTTTTTTTTTTTTTTTTTTTTTTAAATCCCGTCCACATGTGCAGTTTTGAAAAAAATATCTCCATCCACATGTCATCATGTTGGCCAATCAGAAGCCTGGGAGGGAAACAGGGTTTTTGTGTCCTCACAAAACATTAAGTACTTCTGAAACGTTTTTGTGCCTTCATCATTTCACATGTTAATAACGAAAGACAGCATTTTGTTGTTGTGTAGACTCACAACTTAGGAATGAACAAAATGCATACAGCACACATAAATAAAAAAATTTTTAATTAAATTTATTCAAAACTGACGTCGAGATTTGGGCCCAAACGCATAGAAAAATCTGTGTTTTCGAAAATACCCGTGTACGTGTGGACGCAGCCTAAGAAACAGTAACTATAGCAGCAGCTGTCCTCTCTGCACACAGGGAAACATGGGATTGTATGACCCAGCGCTGGTTAGTTAGCAGTGGCTAAATTTCCAGAGTAAAATATTCATAATTGGGCTTCTACAGTGTATTTCTACACTGCAGTGACACGTGTATTTACTTCTAAGGCCTCCTCGGCCATTCTTTGCATATTTTTGCTCTTCTCTGTGCTCTGGGAGCACTTTGCGGTTTTCTGTCCTCCACCATTTGTCAGCTTCTGGCCTGTTCCTCCCGCCCACGCTCTCTGAGGATTGTGTCCACTCAGCCACACATCCTACACCCCCTTCAACAACCCACCCACCCACATCATTTATACATGTGAGCATTAGGACTTGTCACAGCCTTTCAGTCAGGGCACTTTATCAGTCCAGGCCATAGATCCTCATTAAACGGGTGAATCCCCAGTCCCTGACACTGGGGCCATCACATGTCCACTCTGCCATCTTACCACTACTGACCATTTGTCCAATCTAACTGGACAGATAGTGGAGAGATCCCTGGATTGTTTGCCTCTCTGGATGCTAGACTGGGATTTCTGCACTGCTGTTGTATTACACTGTGAAACGTTCACGTTAAAGTTTTAGAAAATTACACAATTTGTCCAAGAAAAAAAAAAAATCCTACACGGAAAAGCAATGATGTGCCGCGTGGTCATGACTGTGCCTCTGCTTACTGTATCTTGACTGGATGACGGGCTAATCAGTCGAGCCGGTGGTCAAACGCGGTCAGGAGATAGCCGGCTCTGTGTGGTCACTAGATAAGAGACACGGATCCTCAAAGGCCGGGCGAGCTGCCTCGTTAGTGCCGGGTCAGTGAACTGCCGTCCAGATTTTTAAATGGCCACTCAAAGCCGAGAACTGGATTTGTATGGATGTGTGTGCGTGAGAACGATGTTACTGCCGAGTCCCTGGACTTTCTCACTGAAGGGTGCAGCATGTCGTCACAGGGGAGAAGTGTTTAATAGGGATGTTTGTATTCCTGCACTGCTGCTGATTTGAGATTAGAGCTGAACTGTTGAGCGGGGGATATGCACACACACACACACACACACACACACACCATCCTGAGGGGCTTTGTTGCAATATTAAGGCGGGTAAGTATCAGCCGCATATAGTATTTAGGGGGTCTCATCCAGCCCCTTGACCCTGTGCCTGTCTGTGTACATGCTCACATTCACACAAACACAGACATCCAGCTCCTGACCCCCACAACAGAGAGGCAGTGAGGTCTGCACTGCGCTGCTGCCTGATTGACTGGCAGTTCGTATGTGCGTGCAGAGAGATGCAGGCAGTGTGTACAGTAGTGTAGGTGTGTGTGCTACAGAGGCCCAGACCGGCAGAGGGAAAGCAGGATCTCCAGGGATGGCCGCGTGTTGGGTCGGGAAAAGAGGAAAACAAGAATGGAGGAAGAGAAGAGGGGTAGGAGACATGGAAGACATGAATCCATTGGTGTGTTCCTGCGTGCACGCGTGTGCAAAGTGTAAGAAATGGATGCATCCTCCACCTCCTTCTGTATTGGCTATTTGTTCGGCATGTGGGAATCTCCTACACAAACCTATAGGATAATAGCCTATGCATGCATGTGAGGGGAATCTGCAGCAGATTTTGATTTATACATATATTGTACATATATTTTTGATACTATACATCAACATTTAATAGCAGCAGAAGGGTGGGAGCCTGCACATTTTTCCACCTCCTTTTCAATGCACCAGATCTGTCACTGCACGGGGGGTAGAGAGAATGTCATGGAGGAGGTATGTCTTTCTTCAACGTATCCATCCACATAGTATTTTAATTGGGTTTTCGCTCCCTCACAGAAAGAAAGGAGGTAACAGAGGTGAGAGGAGGGATGAATCATGAAGGCGTGGAGGGGGGAGAAAATGTGCTTCTCCGGGTTTCCATCTTCACCTCGCCAGCTATGCCATCTCATCACCGAGGCCCTCACAGCACACTGACACACTCATTCCTGCACCTGCACCTCCTCCAGCCCGTATTGTTTGCCGCTGTAACATTTGTATTGAACCATATCGAACAATGGTGCAGCTGACATTCCTCCTGTGTTGGATAAGGCCGCTTCATAGAGACAAAATAATGCTGCTAAACCTGCCATGTCTCCCAGAGACGGTCAAACGTTCCTTCAGCAATGGACGAACTGATTGAGGCTCAGAAATGGGATGGAGAATGCGTGCAGAAAGAGAGGGTAGATGTGTTTGTGGGTGTGTGTGTGAGCATAAATATGGGAGTGAGCGTGCGTGTGTGCGTGTGTTGTATGTTGATAGTTGATGTACAGGCCTGGAGGGCAAACGCTCTAGGCTGCTCTCGTTAAGAACCTGTCAGTCATCGGCAGAGAGGAACCAAAAGGAGTCCAAATCGCAACACTGAGCGGGTGTGTATGTGAGCGTACGCATGTTTGTGTGTGTATAAAATGCATTCAGCCACTCGGCTATTCCCAAAAACAAGTCAGAAGAGAGATATGTGTGAAAAGGGAACGGCTGTGCCGCAACGTGAAGCCACACTGCCCTCCAGTGGTTTTCTGTTGCTTCACCACAGAAAACCAGCGTGCTGTGAAACTCTGGAGGCTCGAGTGACAAAACACAAAGTCTGCTACTAATTTACTGCAGAGATTTGTAAACTAGACGAAATGCAAAACATTTTTCTTGAAAGTGAACGTATCGTTACAAGTGGAAGTACTCGGTGTTTGCATAAATAAATGTCGTAGTGCTGCAGTGCGCACAGAGTGCAGCAGAGAGCTGAGACAGGAAGGAGAAAGGGGAAGTGTAAGAAGAGGTTCTGACAGCGATCTGTATCGCTCAGCACAGTCCTAAACAAGCCTGTCTCCATTTCAGTGTCTGACGTGGAAAATATGTGAAAAGAAACAAAGGACGTTTGTGTCTTTTGGATCCGGTGAAACATTGATGAGAACTGAGAGCACAAGTTTCTAAGTTCACGTGTTGATGCGTGAGCAGGTCTTGTTGTACTCTCATGGCACATGCTAACGTGAAATGGTGTCAGTGTGTGTTTTAAGAGTCCAGAGCCGGATATCCAGAGCTCTGGGCTGTAGTAACCACCTACAGGGTGCGCAGCTTTTAACGTTAGATGCTTTTAAGAGCCCACCTCCTTTATGTTTTATTGTATCAATGCAAATAGCACAGCACGCCAAGTTTACCGCAAGTGTTTTATAATAACTTTTGACCTTTTGTAATAAAGACAGAGTGTAAATCTTCTTCCCTCACCTCAACCGCTTTTCTTATTTGTACTTGCTCCGAATCTGACGGTGAAACAAAGAAATAAATCCATCTATTTAATCAGGTTTCCTAAAAACTTGTATCTTTATGAAAAGAAACAGATCTCACTGAGACTGCCAATCGATATATTTTTATTGGTTTGCTTGCTTCCATTGTGTTGTTTCCATTGTGGCTGCCATCTTTGTCAATCATCTAAAAATAATAAAGTCTTCAAAACAACAGGAAGATGTTCAAAAGCCCAAATAAAAAAAATGCATTATCTGAAACCCTTAACCCACAAAGTGTAGGTGCAGGGTGCAAAGAGTAGAGAAGAAGCTGCATGCATCTATCTGGGTGTAGCACATGCACAGGCATGCACACGCATCGCTTGCAATCCATTTTTATCTCACCTCCCTGTGGTCACAGCTGTGACTGCACAGAGGAACTAACAGCGCACATTTCAGTAGATAGTTTGTGCCCTACCACCGGTGTAATATGTTCACTGCCATTGTCTCGCCCCTCAGACCTTTAGAGAGCAGAGGGAGGAGACGAGAATAAGGAAGATGAAACTTTCATGCAACAACCCAAAATTGCAGAAGAAATTGGGGAAGCTGTGGCACAGTTTCTCATTCTCATTCAAACCCCACCCCCTCTTCCTCGTCCCCTACATAAACATTCAGACCTTAAAATAGAGGCCTGAGATAGTTTTACTGTTAACACTGTGAATTATGTTAATTCCTGCTGTGTAGTAGCTGGAAATCACTAAAATCTATCTGACCTCAGTCTTCCTATGACATTTACATTTGCTGACTGATAACAGGGAAAGTTTCAGTTGTACAATAAAACAGGTTTTCTCTCTTTTTAACGTGCTTCACGTCAGGAATGTACCCCGTCTGAGGTGAGATCAGTATTTCCCCCTGAAATCTTACCAAACAAAGGAAGTTCTGTCGAGTGGGAGGAAAGACGACGTATTGTTTCCCTTCACCTTGCAGCCTCACAAGTTTCTGACTGATGGATGTGAAACAGGGAGCCTGTAAATAAAAGTAAACCAGGGTTGGTAAAGTTTAGACGGAAATCACAGTTTGAGTAGGATATTAATAAACGTGGTTTAGTTTAACAGTTTGTTTCTGATTTGGATTTTTAGTTTGAAAACTGAACTGATTCCTTTTCACCAAAGAAAGAATTAAAAAATATGGTGTGTTATAGTTTTTGAAGTATTATGAACAAAGTGTAGTGCAAATAATAATAAGTGTTACTATGTATAGTAAGCCTTATTATCATACACCTTATCAAAGGCCACATGTGACTGTTGACGGAGACATAATTCATTCAGTCACCTCCTGAAAAGAGGAAAGTTCGTCACCAGTTAAAAGCACAAATCGAGCTCTAAGATGAGATGCTGGTAAACTTACGGTGCAGTATAAATGTATTTTAATGGGACGCGTGACTGTGTAAGATAAATGTTTTTTTGGTTTGTGGACTTTAAGCCTCAGTCTTTGCATTTTGGGTTTCTTGGTTATTTGAAACTACACATACTGACAGGTCTGAGTGAGAACACGAGGACACTGTGCTCTAATATGCCAGTGACTTGTCAGTCACACAGTAACCACATCCTAAAGCACATTTATGTTAGAGCTTCTAATTGTCTCCACAGATTAACTATTCAATTCAATGTTATTTATACGGCACCAAATAATAACAACATCATTTATCAAATTATGTTATCAGAAAACGAATGTGGGACAGGTTTTACTGCCATTCTAGTGCTATAATCACACACACACACACACACACACACACACACACACACACACACACACACACACCAGATGCCCCATGAGATGATAAAATATTTTTGAGTCTTTTGCAAAATGCTTACTGTACATTCTGCTTAAAAATTCTCTTTCACTGTAACAAATTCATTGAAGGCTTGTTTTCATTTTTGTTCACTAATCTCGGTACAATGATCCTGGCAGGATGTGGCATTTTTAAAGTGACATCAGACCCTGAGGGACAGCAGCATCACTGATGTGACAAAGCACCACATCCAGTTCTACTCAAGTATGTTTGAGCCCACAGAGGCAAAAGGAAACTGTATTAATATTAACAGCAGGAAATGAATAATGATGGAGAAGGTTTGAAGTTTCATGAAGGATACAGGGACACAGTGATCAGGCGTCACCAAGACCAAATCACTTAACTAGAACCTGACAAAGTAAAGTAGGGACATTATGTCACAGTCTAAGATGGGTTAAAAAGCCACGTTTGAGGCTTTGTGACTGCATTGAACCACAGTGAGAACCATCATCCACAAATGGAGAAAACTCAGAACACTGATGAACCATCTGAGCAGTGGCTGGGCTACCAACGTTATTCTAAGAGTGCATCAATGACTCTTCCAGGAGGTCACAGAAGAACCCAGAACAACATCTAAATAACTGTTGGCCTCACTTGCCTAAAGTCAGAGTTCATGGCCCCTCTTCTGTGGAACCAGCTTCCAGTTTGGATTCAGGAGACAGACACTATCTCTACTTTCAAGATTAGGCTTCAAACTTTCCTTTTTGCTAAAGCATATAGTTAGGGCTGGACCAGGTGACCCTGAATCCTCCCTTAGTTATGCTGCAATAGACGTAGGCTGCCGGGGATTCCCATGATGCACTGGGTGTTTCTTCTTCACTCACTATGTGTTAATAGACCTCTCTGCACTGAATCATATCTGTTATTAATCTCTGTCTCTCTTCCACAGCATGACTTTATCCTGTCTTCCTTCTCTCACCCCAACCTGTCGCAGCAGATGGCCCCGCCCCTCCCTGAGCCTGGTTCTGCTGGAGGTTTCTTCCTGTTAAAAGGGAGTTTTTCCTTCCCACTGTTGCCAAAGTGCTTGCTCATAGGGGGTCATATGATTGTTGGGTTTTCTCTGTATGTATTATTGTAGGGTCTACCTTACAGTATAAAGCATGTTGAGGCGACTGTGATATTGTGATATAAAAACCTGAAGCCTCCGTTGTACATAAACTGAGGGTTAATTTTTTACTGTAGTATAGTGTGCTTCTTACTTTAACTCTAGTTTCAATGACAAAGACACAGCCGATGCCCACAGCAGAGTTTGTCAACATTTAGAAACAATCATCACAAAACCACAACTTTTTCCTGCGCGTGCAGAGCGATTAGTGCTGAATAATGAAAATGTCAAAAATGATCAATAGTCTGCATTAAAATGCAAAATAAAGCCACGAGTCAAATGCTTGGATACTAATCTCTAAATATGTATATAAGCATCAGAAAGCACCGCACTAATTGAAGAGAAGTTGGTAATTTAGAATAAATGCATTCGGATTGTTGAAGTAATTCGTGAGAAAGTAGGAAATTGTGGAAGTTGGTGTTATTTTTTGATGCTGCTGATAATAAAATGCTTTGTGCAAAGATGAGGCAGAGGTCTTTGTTTCGTTCTTTCGTCGAGGTTTCATGAAGCACATACGCTGTAGGATTGGTCAGGTCTGGCTGATGATAATAAAGTCCATCAGTGTGTGAAAGGTTCCAATTGATTCCAAAGTAAAATACTCATGGTTTTAATCAGCCTCGTACCAAAAGGAGGTCTGAGGCTTTCACAAGCAGACATGGCTGTTTGCTGACTCCACTGACTGAGACGTTTTTCAGGCCATGTGACTTCTGTTTTCAATTTGTGGTTTTGTTGGGTTTTTTTAGAAATAGCAGTGAGAAACCCAAGTGGGCAGCGTAACAGTGTGTCATTTTTATGGTGTGACTCACTTCAAAGAAAAGCTTTCATTTAGTATGTCAATGTGTGTGATGGATAAAAAGAAGTAAAGTAATTCTGCCTTGAAGTCTTACTGTAGTCGTGTGTTGTTATATATTTTATACAATGGTTCATAGCAAACAACAGTGTGTGGCAGTAGCAGTGTGGTACAGGGTGACTGTTACACGGCTTCTGATCTCTTCTCACCCAGAATGAAGATAAAACTTTTACACAGATCTCTGTCAAGTTTGTGTGTGTGACAGGATGATTTGTTACTCTAACTAAAGAAGTAATTGTATTTCATTCATTTTTTAAAAGGTCAGTTCAGGCCATAAACCTGTGTTCGTAGTACGCACACCTTCAGTTCTTCTTCTTCGTTTGGCTGCTCCCTTTAGGAGGTTGGACAATGGATCATATTCCTCCAACATATCTTTAAGAATAGGGCGGAGTACAAGGAGACGAAGGGTCGACAGATGCTAAAGTTCGTGTTCACTGCAGCCATTTCCATTCATTTTTTGCTAAACCATTTGTACTTCTGTATTTTCTCTCATTTTTTTCTCCTTAACACCGTCTCTACCCAACTCATCCCCATCACTTGCCTACGTGTTCAGTAAAGTCTGGTCCAATATGTTCGTATACCACGTTTTGGGCCTCCTATCATGCTTGTCCTGTATCATTTAAGCTCTTTGTGTCTGGTTTCTGATACCATGTTGTGTTAGATTGAGTTATTCTTTGGATCCTGCATTTGGGTCCCCTGTTCTCAGGGGTCCCAATACTGTAAAGGTTTACAGGATTGAATATGCTGTTAAACAGGCATGATCTGTAAAACAGTATCTAATTGGTAAGCATTAAACCATAACCAGCAATGTTGCACATACAAGTGTCAAGGTCTTTATTTAAATGTCTTTCATGCTCGCTGCTACTTTCTTTCGCTTCCTCTTTCTTCTACTTTTTTGCCCCTCTCTTTTAATTTCACCTTCTATCTGCTGAGCTTACAAAAATCCTCCTGAAGGTGGGCCCTGGTCCATTTCCAGTATATATTGTGCTATTCTTAGTTAGTGTATTGTCTGTCTTTGTTAATGTTTGTTTATAATGGAGCACTGTAACAAAAAAATTATTTCCCCTAGGGATCAATAAAGTATTCTGATTCTGATTCTGATTTCCTATTGGATTCCTAGCTGACACGTTTGTTCCTCATTAACCGTTTAACTGCTGTTTAACTGTTTAACTGGTTATCTGTTTAACTTTCTGCAAAGCTGTTACATCACTTTAAACGGTGTTACTTCAGGCCTATTCATCTACTTTGGTCACGTACTCCTTGCACTCATCTGCGATCAGTACAACTGAAGGTGCGAATGCAAGACCAGCTGACCTGAGAGACAGGATCATGATCAAGCTGGAAATTCATGGTTTATCACAAAGAAGTACTCTCTGAGGGGCTACTAGAGGATGTGGATGCAGCATTAAAGAAAGTCCCTACTGGTACATCACCAAGACTAATCAGCTGATCCACAGCAGCAATGATCACTGAGATGCTTGGCTACAAGGTCAACAGCCACAAGGAGCAATACCCTCCATGGAGAAGGAGACAAGAGGCCAAGATCAAGGCAGTGCAGAGAGACGTTAGCTACTACAGGAGCTGCAGACAGGTGGGATGAAGAAAGGGAAACAACAATGCTCAGAGACTTGTGGCTCTAACAGGAGACCACAGGAATCTCCACTAACCATCACAGTGGCAGACATCCAAGAAAGGGTCTCCAGTATGAAGAGTTGGACAGCACCAGAACCCAACATGGTTCACGCCTACTGGCTGAAGAAGCTGACTGCACTCCACAAGAGTCTGTCAGCACAAATGAACCAACTGCTAAATTATGAGAGACACCCAAAATGTCTAACTGATCACCAAGGATCCCCAGAAGGTACCAGTCTCATCCAACTACAGGCCAATAACCTGCCTCAGTACCACATGGAGGCTCCTGTCAGGCATCATGCGGGCTAAGATGAAGGGGCACATGGCTCAATATATGATTGTGGCACAAAAAGGGATGGGCAGGAACACCAGTGGATTGCCTGGAATGACTATAAGAAAGCCTGTGACTCGATGCCCCACACATGGATCCTGGAATGCCTAGAACTGTACAAGATCAACAAGACCCTAAGGGCCTTCATCAGAAATTCAGAGGGGATGTGGCGAACAAAACTGTAGGCCAACTGCAAGCCAATAGCACAACTCACCATCAAGAATGGGATTTACCAAGGAGATGCTCTGAAACCAGTCCTGAGGGGGTCAGCTAACTGGCAAGAACAAGATTTGGGCAATCAACACCTACGCCCTGCCGGTGATCAGATACCCTGCTGGGATAATAAGCTGAGAGAAGAAGGAGATAGAAGCCACTGACATCAAGACCAGGAAGCTCCTGACCATGTATGGAGGGTTTCACCTCAAATCTAGCACACTGAGCAGAAGGTAGGAGGTTGGGTACTAGTGAGAGGCACTAACCTTGGCAGCACAGAAACTAGCTCTGAGTGCAAGATCCATAGAGGCTGGGGTCTATCACACCAGGCGAGACCAGCCAGGCTGTGTAAAGATTCCCCTCAGGCAAGCTACCAAATTACAGCAGGGTGTAAGATGCTAGCAGGCAACATCCGTGCCAAGCATGGCCTGGAAGTCCTGAGGTCAAAATAGGACACGCCCCCTACAGTGGTTGAGAATGACCGAACTAAGATCCTGTGATAAATGAGCAAATGCAACATTAGATAAAAGGAACAAGAGAAGCTTGAAGTACAAAGGGCTGAGAGAAGAGTTCAAGAAGACGTAGCTTTAGCAGATCCCAGGAACAAAGTTCTCTGTCCAAAAGAGCACAACCAAGGAACAGCAAAGATACAGCGCAGGACCTTCAAGCTCCAGGTGTCTGGTAGAGGACCTGAACTTGAAGGATAAAGTGGGGTTTTTTAATTTAAAATATTTTAACTTGCAGAAAAACATCTTTGTCTTTATTTGCATTGCCTGGTGCAAGTTCCTGTCAGTGTGGCTCCTTTCACCAATACTGAGCTCCATCTCGAGAAACTCGTGTCTCTGGACTCCAGCTGCAGCTGCTCCCTCGTTACACTCTGCTGCTGAGCTGACCCTCTGACATACTAATGTCTGAACTTGTTCATCCTTTTCACTCCCAATGAAAATATTAACATTTTCAGCCTTGCTTCCTCCTCCTCCTCTTCTCTCCAGTGCATACCTCCAACCTTTCAGGCTCTTTTCCACCTGCCTCAGTGGCAGCACTGCAAAAACTCAAAAGCTGCAACTCACCATTTTCACTTGTTCCATTGGCAGATTTTTTTCACTTATTTCAAGCTAAAATATCTTGTATTAAGTAAAAAAATCTGCCAATGGAACAAGTGAAAATTGTCTAGTTTTAAGATTTACTGTCTTGGAACAAGTTCCTTTAGCTTACTGAAATGTTGCCCTTTAGCTGATTCTGTCTTATTTGAAGTGTAATGAGATAATTTTGACTAGAAATAAGGCAAATACTCTTGGTAAGATTTTGAGTTTTTGCAGTGAGCTGTTGCCGACTTGTCAATTCAATTCAATTCAATTCAATTCAATTTTATTTATATAGCGCCAAATCACAACAAAAGTCGCCTCAAGGCGCTTTATATTGTACAGTAGATAGCACAATAATAAATACAGAGAAAAACCCAACAATCATATGACCCCCTATGAGCAAGCACTTTGGCGACAGTGGGAAGGAAAACTCCCTTTAACAGGAAGAAACCTCCGGCAGAACCAGGCTCAGGGAGGGCGGGGCCATCTGCTGCGACCGGTTGGGGTGAAAGAAGAAAAACAGGATAAAGACATGCTGTGGAAGAGAGACAGAGATTAATAACAGATATGATTCGATGCAGAGAGGTCTATTAACACATAGTGAGTGAAGAAGAAACACCCAATGCATCATGGGAATCCCCGGCAGCCTACGTCTATAGCAGCATAACTAAGGGAGGATTCAGGGTCACCTGGTCCAGCCCTAACTACATGCTTTAGCAAAAAGGAAAGTTTTAAGCCTAATCTTGAAAGTAGAGATAGTGTCTGTCTCCCGAATCCAAACTGGAAGCTGGTTCCACAGAAGAGGGGCCTGAAAACTGAAGGCTCTGCCTCCCATTCTACTTTTAAATACTCTAGGAACAACAAGTAGGCCTGCAGAGCGAGAGCGGGTGCTCTAATGGGGTGATATGGTACTACAAGGTCATTAAGATAAGATGGGGCCTGATTATTTAAGACCTTGTATGTGAGGAGCAAGATTTTGAATTCAATTCTGGATTTAACAGGAAGCCAATGAAGGGAAGCCAAAACAGGAGAAATATGCTCTCTCTTTCTAGTCCCTGTCAGGACTCTTGCTGCAGCATTTTGGATCAGCTGAAGACTTTTCAGCGAGATTTTAGGACATCCTGATAATAAAGAATTACAGTAGTCCAGCCTGGAAGTAATAAATGCATGAACTAGTTTTTCAGCATCACTCTGAGACAGGATATTTCTAATTTTAGAGATGTTGCGCAAATGGAAGAAAGCAGTCTTACATATTTGTTTAATATGTGCATTGAAGGACATGTCCTGGTCAAAATGACTCAAGGTTCCTCACAGTGTTACTGGAGGCCGAGGTAATGCCATCCAGAGTAAGAATCTGCTTAGATACCATATTTCTAAGATTTTCAGGGCCGAGTACAATAACCTCAGTTTGATCTGAATTAAGAAGCAGAAAGTTGGCGGCCATCCAGGTCTTTATGTCTTTAAGACATTCCTGCAGTTTAACTAATTGGTGTGTGTTACCTGGCTTCATGGATAGATAGAGCTGCGTGTCATCTGCATAGCAGTGAAAATGTATGCTATGTCTTCTAATGATGCTGCCTAAGGGAAGCATGTATAATGTAAATAGAATTGGTCCTAGCACTGAACCCTGTGGAACACCATATTTAACCTTAGTGTGTGAAGAGGACTCTCCATTTACATGTACAAATTGGAGTCTATTAGATAGATATGATACAAACCACTGCAGTGCAGTACCTGTAATACCTACAGCATGTTCTAATCGCTCTAATAGGATATTATGGTCAACAGTATCAAACGCAGCACTGAGGTCTAGCAGGACAAGCACAGAGATGAGTCCACTGTCAGAGGCCATAAGAAGATCATTTGCAACCCTGATTAAAACATACGTTTGTTATGTAACATTTATGTCACATTAAAAATGCTTTGGGCCTTTCTGTCGTGGATACTGAAGGTCAGGAGGCTGTAATTCTTTGGACTGTTCAGCTGTTCTATTATTAAAACCACTGTAGTAAGATAACCATGTTACATGTAACCATGTCACTAGTTGGTCAATAGATGGTAAAGGTAGCCAATCGACTTCTTCTTTCTCTTTTCATAATGATAACAATCTAATTTTGATACAATATTCAGGAAACCAAAGTTTTCAGTGGTTCCTCAGGACGAACTGTTCACTTTTTAAACAACAAAACTTTGTAGTTTCTTACTAAAATGAACACACTGTTCATACTTTAAAGATCATATTTAAAATATATCTTGTGATGAAATAATTTAATCCGATTTTGCGATCATTTCGTTCTGAAAGGCTCGAGTGCTGACAGCATTTTACAGCATTTAAATGTGATTAAACATGAGGCGATTTTCTTTCTTCTTATTTTTCTGTCTGGCGGGGGAGGGCGTACAGGCGAACACAAGCAGCATTCAGAGGTTTCATCGTGCTACATTATGTTCTTCATTTCTAAATACAGTGTGTATCTAATGAATGACATGCGGTTACACTGGTTAAATATCTGTGTAGCTACTAACAGCAACACTGCGCTCCTCGTACAGTCTTGCAGTAACACATTTTATTTGTACCAACAGCTTCAATTTGATTACATGAACATTGGGCTGTTTGCTCAAGAGTCACTTCCTGATTACAAGAATCTGCACTGTGAGAAGTGGAAATAGCCAAATGCATGTGTTTCATTCGTCTAGGAGGAAATCCATATTTAGATTTTCTACAAAAAGCTGATGTCTTTGTCGGAAACAATGTTTCTGCTGGGTTTGTAAATTCAAACTAATTTCCACAGAATATTTCAGAGTGAAAGAAAGAAGAAACTTTCTCTTCTTCAAAATGAATGAAAACATCAAGGAGATCATGTGACTATGACTACTGCTCTTTTTTAAATAGACTATATATAACTGTGTGATTCATATCAGCTTGTCACGCCATGCAAAGTGTGCTGTGTAAGTTTAAGCAAAAGGTTTTATCAGCTCAGTACGACCGTCTCAGCTCACAGAAGGCTCCGCTTAGTTCCCTGCATTATTTCATATAAGAGCATGAAAAGCTGACTGTGTTTCATCCATTTTTACATCAGCTCACCCCCCCAGTTTGTGAGTCTCACTCCCCGGAGAGTTTTCGACTCCTCTCCTTCCTCTTTTATCCCCTATTTTCTTCTGTATGTAAACAGAAGTAAAGCATTTTTGGGCTCCGAGGCAAAGCGTGGTGATCAAACACCACGATCAATGACTTTGAAGAGATCTAACACCTCTTATAAATGTCGTTCATGCGAGATGAACTGAAGCAATGAAGAAATTCATTTCTGGAGCCAATGGCCGCGTGTTTTCTCTCTTTAGAAGGAGAGAAGAAGAAAAAAGAGAACAGAGTATAACAAAGGAAAGACTGCCTCTGGTTTCTTGCACGTTGCAGTGTTAACTTCTTGTTAGCTTTGACTGCACGGACGAGCAGTCGTGGGCCTGCAGGGGAGGAGTCAGTGGAAAAGACGAGATGCTCTAAGAAGTTTCACAACTCTGTGTCTCGCGTCTCACAAGCAAACTTGTTGAAGTTTAACATGAATAAAACAGAAATTACTCAGGCCTGAAACTTTAACCTGGAGGCTTCACGGTGCTCTCATCAGTCTCATCTTCCATTTGTGTGCTTCATGTTATTTGAGCTAAACCCTAATATGTCAGACGCAACCCTTAAACTGAAATCTTGACCGTATTGGTAGCTATCAGCCTCCTTTTTCAAAGGTCAGAGCGATTTCACCCTTGAGCAAATTCAAGTGAACATTAGACGAGCGAAGGCTTCCTGTTCTTAGTGGCGTAGTTGAAATGATGCTTCCTGTCAGCAGACGTTAAGGTAAAGGCAGTCTCTTAAGTGTGACATCACTGCCACTCGCTTGACTCGAAACCAAAGGCGAGGTTTAGAGTTTGGGGAACAAGTCCAGGAAGCTGTGTCAACCGATAAGACAGAGAACTTATGTAGCTTTAACAAAGACAGCTTTTTCTATGTTAGCTTTGAATTGAGGTAAGAGTTGGAAATACGGTTTGGCGTGCGACGATCTGCCGGCTGGTTTCACTGCACGGTGTGTGGCTGTACACACCCTGACTCCTGGACATGGCAGGTCTTTGGGGTCTGAAGATCCTGCTGTTCTGGGCCGGGATCATCGGTTTGGCCTACTGTAAGTGACCATCTGCAGTGTTCTCGGTGCTGCTTTCTTTAAGGATTGTAGAAAGACTTTGAAATGTCTCTTTGTGTCTGTAAACTGAGGAGAAATAACAAAAAAACGTCTGCAAATGCAAATCATGTAGGTGATGAAGTCTCCCCCCTAAACTCGCTGTGTTTGAAGTCGGATGTTGAGCTTGTGATCGTGTATGAGGATTATTATCCATGTGTTAGATGGAGACGTGAATCTGTCAGCTGAAAAGCTTTTTTAGTTTTTGAAAACTGTAAAACATCATCAAGCAAAATGTGACCTTTTAAATAAAAACCGAGGGCAGAGGCTACGCTGTAGCACGCTTTGGAGATGCATCCGCGTTTGTGCTGCTTCACGTTTCTTAAACTTTCCAACCCCAAGAACAGCAGACAGGAACTGCAGACGCTTGTGATGTGAAAGCTTAAAAAATGACAGGTTTCTGAGCCCTTTGGCAGAAGAATGAACTCTTATGTTCAATCAAAGGCGGCTGTTAATAGGAAGAAGGCGCTTTTAAAACATTTTCCTTTATTTGGTGCTTTGGGAATTTTTGCAGTCGTGTTTCTGTTCTGCTTTGATACCGTGCACGTATGAATGTGTGATTGTGTCCTGTATATGTGTAACTGTGGGTTAGTGGGGGGAGGTGGGGGGGCTGTGTCTGTCTGAAAGGAGAGACATTTTCTGGGGTGTGTCCCTGCAAGCTGCTTCTTAACCTCGGTGACTGTGGGTGCTGTATGTGATAAAGACTTCAGTGTGTGTGTGTGTGTGTGTGTGTGTCCGTGCACGTGTGTGTGCATGCACGTGTGTGTGTGTGTGTGTGTGTGTGTGTGTGTGCACGTGTGTGCACGCTGAGTTACACTGACCTCACTGCCTCTAGCATCACTCATAATTCATCTATAACTCTGCTGTTTTCAGCCTGTCTGTGCTGATGAGCTGAAATAAAATCTGTCATTTATTTCACTCCATCGTCTTTGCCCTCAGTCTGGGTCAGTGTTCCTTGTTTGTTTCTAACTCAGCCAGTGTGAAGGTGAAGGCACCCAAAACATGGTTGTTGTTTTCCTTTCAGTCATATTAATATGGATTTTAACTGATCAGCCATTATTTAAAAAATAATTAATATATAAAAGTATCCAAAAATCAAATTTCAAATTTTTCTCTTTAGTGATGTATCTCATTTTAATTACTGTACTTTATGCCCATCATCCAGTAAATCTCATCTTGAAATATTAT
Source organism: Oreochromis aureus (assembly GCF_013358895.1). Lineage (NCBI taxonomy): Eukaryota > Metazoa > Chordata > Actinopteri > Cichliformes > Cichlidae > Oreochromis > Oreochromis aureus. The sequence continues at coordinate 1,859,660 of NC_052958.1, forward strand.
TATTCTAACTCCACTGAAAACTTACAGTTATTATTAAACAAACATTGTTTTACAATTTAACTGATTTTTACATTAAATTTTATCCAACACTAAACACATAACACTGTGAACTGTGTTTAAATATTTACTTTAATAAATACTGATATACTTTTATTTACTTACATGAACTTAATTACGTTTAAAGAATCTGAATTCACTTTAATAACATTTGATTTTATCTTTTATTATTTATCTTTAGCAAGCTATACGTGTAATCGTTACAGACAAAATGTTAAGAACACCGCTAAACATCCACGCTTTTAATCAATAAAGTTAAATTTGATTGTGCCATTATTAATCTAATGTCTCTCTGAGATGAAAGTCTCTTAAAAAGTTAAAAGACATCTCCCAAAAAGATGTGGATTAAAATAAAAACACATGCTCTCAGTGTGTGATTGTCTTTTAATATTAAACACATTTAAAAGTAGTTTAAAACTCTGCTCAACTTCTTCATCTTTTTCTATATTTTCCTGCTTTTTTTCATCACTTTTAAAGAATTACTACATGTGTGTGTCAGCTCAGTAGTAAATGCTGTTCACGTGTCTTTTGCTTAAACTGGGCGAGAGAAGCTGGGCCCCGTTTGCATTAGCAGCAGCAAGACGGCGTTGTGTGATCAAAACGTTTGACCACTTCCGTGTTCCATTCTGAGTCGTCTTCATTTCCTGGCAGCGCAGCGCGGGCCGAGCAGACCGAGGCACCGCGCAGCAAATGACTTGAGAAAAAAAAGGGGAAGCACAGGGTCTAAAATGAAGAAGTGAGGTCAGAAATGTTAAGCATGATTTTAAAGTTTCTGGGAGGAGGAGAGTGTCACACAGCAGGACTCTGTGGTGAATGCAAAACATGAGAAGGAGGAAAAAACAGAGAAAATCAATGAATTAGAGGCAGAGCCGGTTACTGTGTCAGTGTCTTTACTGCATTCAGGGATAATCACATTATTGCATTTATGATTGTCATAATACTATAATACTGTCATTAAAATTTTTACGTTCCTGGGCTTCAAACACATCATAACAACATAGTTATGATATATATAAAGATTCAGTAAAACGTCCCTCAGATCTTCCACTAAACCTGTTGCAGTCATCTCCAAACTAATAATCGATGAGCTGCGTTTGTGCGAGGCGCTGAAATGTCGCTGCAAACATGTTGCATCTCTGCACGATTGAGTGAAACAACAACGCGCCAAACCACATCCTGAGTCTCATTGTTTGACTGTCCCCAATCACCCAATCATACAGTTCTCATTTCTATTGTTATAAAGAACAAATCGACAAAATCAATAAACCCATTCAAAGTAAACTAACTCCTGTACTTGTGGATATGTTTCAAATTTATTTTTTTATTTTTTAATTCTTTGTAATATCGAAAATACTGATTTTGGAAGTGAAAAGAAATTCAAACAAAGAACAAAAGAGAACTTCATACCTGACAAATATTATTTGAAACCATATTTATTGAAACACTTTGGTTAAAAATGTATTTTTGGTTGTGTCTGGTTCAGTGACACGGCCAAACCGAAACCAGTTTTGTAAGTATGGGGTGGTTTTAGGTTTGAGTGCAGGCAGGAAGCTGCGGTTTGCTTTCTGATATAGCATCTGTGGCTCTTTGTCACAGTGTCATAGCAACCAGGTTACACAGCAGCGATACCTCATCCACAGTGCTGGGTAACAAAGTTTATCCTGTTGTGTTCAACAGATGGATGTGTGAAAATATTTAGTAATCACTGGTTGTTTATGTGTTTTCTTTTCTTTTTCCTGCATGTACAATAAATGATTTAATCACAATCAAAGTGATTTACACTTTTTTTCTCTTTTAATTACAGCTCAAGTCCCCACAAGTGAGTGTGATTATACTTTATCATGTTATTGAATCTCTATAGTTGTTCACATCACGTAGTCATCATTACAAATATTTGGGAATCACTCATTGTTTGTGTTTTCCTGCATACACAGTCAATGTTTTCATGACCAAAACACTAATTCTGACATTCTTTTCTCTAATAATTCCAGATGGCACCAAACATGAGTTCCAATATATTTATGATGTTAAATAGTTTATATAATTTACTTCTTATTGTGTCGTTTTCAGACTTGTTTAATTGCAGTTGTCCCCTGCTGTGCTTCATGATGTAGCATGCATCTCCCTCAGCCTCCTACTGTTTACATGATCTCTTCTCTTTATAGATATATACACCGTCCTCAAACACTTATTATGAAATGACAGAAATATGTCTTGTTACTTAAATTCATGAACAGAGGCTTCCATCTGGGTTATCTGTGTCAGCAATTTAAATGCAATCACCAAAAACAAAAAAATAGTTATGTTTTTGCAAAATGTGTAAAATGTATTGTTATTTGTGTTCATTTAATTGTAAGTTTACTGTGAAAAGATGAAATCCTTATTTTCATATAGTTGCTGTTTTGCACAGATAATTTTCCATAAATGGGTAATCACATATATGTGATCAAGTATTTTCAAATCATTTTTACCCTCTGTGAAGCTGATTGAAAGCAAATTAACATGCTGTATACCAGCGGTTCCCAGTCGGTCTGTGGCCCGAGTCGTTTGGTACCGGGCTGCGAGAGTTGAGGCTCGGTGTGAAATTTATGGTTTTCAGGGTTTTTAGCGTTAACTCAGTTTCCTGGGTCTTTTCCCATAGTGACCAGGGAGCATTAAGGGGCAGAGAGGCTAATAAAGTTACACAGTTACACAGTGAATTCACGTTAATTATTATATTTACAAAATACCACAGTTTTTGTCTCGGTTGTATCATTTTATTTTGTTCTATTTATCCGCACACCTTAAAGGCCGGTCTGTGAAAATATTGTCTGACATTAAACCGTCCATGGTGGAAAAAGGTTGGGGACTGCTGGTGTGTAGCTCTAGTCGTTACTGTCATGTTTGGGGTTTATTGTGTCTCATAGAGTCCAAAGCACTGATGAGATTTAGATCAATTTTCCAAGGGTTAGAGTCGTGCACACGCAAGTCTATCCATCATTGTAACTTGTAAGTCAATGATTGTCCAACCTGTACAACAGAAGATAGTACTATATTTATCTAAAGCATTAAGTTATTGATAGGATTATATTCACATACCAGTGACATTAAATCCACCTTTAGCCAAACATGAAAACATGTGTAGATGTAAATGAGGGAAAGATATAAAAGTGGCATATTTATACTGAGAGGAGGGAAAACTGTACATGAAGCACGTTTCACAGCTGATGAAAATACCATTATGATGTCATACTTACTTCTTTTTCTGGGATTGAAAATGTTTCAGCCTCCTCACCTCCAAGCACGACCACAAGTCCTGTAACAGACACGCCGGTCGCCACCTCACCTCCAAGCACGAGTGCAAATCCCGTAATAAACCAGTCAGTCTCCTCCTCACCTCCACTCACTGTGAATCCTTCCACGGTCACAGCATCTACTTCCACAGCACCTGCTTCCACAGCACCTGCTTCCACAGCACCTACTGCCACAATCAAAGTCATTCCAACTACCCCAATTCTTCAGTTAGTTTGACAAATAACTCCTCCTCTCAATTAAATTCTTCATTTCAAGAATCCACTTCAACTACTAAATCTGGTAATGTATTCAGCCTCAGCTTGAGTTTTGCATTAGTTATTATTTTTACAAGTCAAAGTCCCAAAATGTTAAACACCATATAAGGTAAGACTGCTGGCAGTTAGGTTTTTCTGCCTAAAGCTGACTCCAAGCATGCTCTCCAACAGCAAGCACTCCTCCTCCAATCACCTCGAAAGAGATCTCACCCACATCCAATACATCCAGCATCCAACCAGCCTCTCAGGCAAACAGCTCTCCCACCCAGACCTCACCTCCAGGCACTCCGCCCAGCACCACAGTGACAGCTACAACCAAAGGTTGGACGTTTCTGTTTTTATCATACAAGACTGTGATAAGATTGTTGAATCCACATATAGTGTACAGACAGAGATCACCAACACCTCTGAGGTACCAGTAGCTGTAAGGTGCTTTGAGGTATTCTGATACTTTCATTGCATAATTATAATCATATACTAATGATTTGTTTTCTTCTTTTCTGATCTCATTGAAATGTGTCCTCTCAGCCTCTCAGCCTCAAAACTGTGAGTATCAGTTTAAAAGATCAGTTGTATTGAATGTTTTCAAACACTGTTGGTGCTCAGCATTTCTCTCTAAATCTATTCTGAATTACAATGAAAGCATTTTTTACACTGATAGAAAATGTATTTTCATCTTCACCATGATGTTGATCACAGTCAACATCAGAATTAAGAAACTATCTGAGATCAAAAGTGTAACTGACTGATTCTTACTGACAAATATATTTTGCAGGTTCTTACACCGTCACATACAACAACATCTCTGGTGTGCAGATTGAAATAAAACCCTCTCGTAACTACACACTGACTGTTTTTGAAGAAGGACGACCACAGACTGGAAAGAAAATCCAAACTGATCACTTAAAGCAAATCCCAGTGGGGAAAACTGGACACCTGAAGCCGTGCACTGATTACAGTCTTAGTGTTTCATTTATTAATGATGCTGGAAATGAAATATTCTGTAACTCTACGGAAAATAAATTTAGAACAGATCCAATGAGTGAGTACAATTAATTCATATATTTATGATTTACATCCATCTTCTTTTAACTTAACAAACTAATCTTTTATAAACTGACACATTTGTTTAATTTAGGTAAAGGAGACGTTAAAGAAACCAGCTGCATCCCTGGATATGTTTGTTATGGAAGTGACTGGGACATCAGCTCTTCAATATCAACACCAAATAAACATTTAGTTAAACAGTGTAGAAATGACAGTCAAACAGTCTGTGTCAGACCTGCTAACGAGGACATTTGCTCAGATTTGAACGTAACCTTTACTTCAGGAAGCTGTGTGAATTCTTCCTTTAGCTTCACCAAAAGCATCAGTGTTGGTACGCACGCGACGCAGTCCACGTCTGCTCTCAGATTCAAACATTCACACCTGATTTAATCATGTTTGTGATCATTCATTTTTTCCACAGATTTCTTAAATCCCAGTGAAATACAGCAGATTGAACCCACTGGACTTCCTGCAGAAATAACCACAACATTACCAAAGTGTAAAACCTCTCAGTTAGTTACACCTGTTCAGGTAAGTGCAAACCTTACGAGTTAGAGACACGAGCTTTGTGCTCTCTGTGAGTCTGTTCGGATTTATTTCTTTGAATGTGTTCACATTTGAATCTAAACCCAAAGGATGAATGTTCACACACTGAGGAACAACAATGATGTCATCTTTGTGTCTCCTCAGAAAAACACAACCCTGATGTTGTGAAACTGTCTGAGCTGGAGCCGTTCACAGACTACAACTGTACTGGTCTGATCTTACAGAACAACACCAGCATAAATAAGACGACTCCATCTGTCCAAGTCAGGGTTGTTTGTGGTGAGTTTATATTTCCTTTAGCTCAGCGAAATAAAAGCTTTTATTCTCACACAGTTTAGAGTGAAGCAAAGGAAACTTCATTCACTGTTACTGATGTTTACTTTGTTCCAACAGATCTTACAATAACCTACACAAAGAATGATTCAACCAGTACTTCCATTGAGTTCAGCTGGACAACAACCAGTAAGAACTGTCAACAGGAGCTTCCCAACTTTCATAAGCTTTCTTATGACTGCAGTTGTCAGAAACACAGTCCAAAACCAGGTGAGTGAGACGACTTCTCTACTTATGTGTTCATGTTCATGATGTTTGACTGTAAGTGAAAAACCAAACCTCTGACTGGGTGTGAATAAATACATACACAGTTATTAAAATAAATAGCAAATATAAAACAGAATAAACACTGAAACATCAGAGTCGAGTTTCACACAGAAGAAATGATGAGAAGCTTTGAGCTGTTTGAAGGTAAAATCTGATGTTTGAAATTTAATTGTCTTTATAAAAGCAACATAAACAGTTTCTCAGTCTGTTGGTTTCTAACATGTACGTAGTTTCTATGAGAAGCTTGTAGCATCAGTGCTTTATGTCAGCAGGAACACAGACTGTAAGTGAAACAGGGTTTTGCCAGTTTATGGATCAGCTGACAGACAGAACTACCAGCTGATGTATGTTTGTGAAACTTTAACCTGACATTTGTCATTTAAAGTTTCTTAACATGATGATGTTGATTTAAATCTCTAAACACTTCACAAGGTTCATGGAAATTATGTTACAATTACAGCCACAAGTCCTGATGGAGGAACGTGTGTTGTTACTGGATTAAATCCATACACTGATTATAAATGTAGAGTCGGAGCCAAATACAACGAGATTCAAGTTTCCACTGGGGTGAAGTTGATGTGAAAACTGAGGTTGGAAGTAAGTAATCAAACATTTTTATTACATAATGTTAGAATTTATTTCTCACTGGATATTTGAGCAGTGAAGATAAACAGGAAGGACACACAGCAAAGGGCTGCAGGTCTGTCAGTCTTACTTTAAATATGGCTTCCTTTAAATTTCTCCTACAGCACCTGCTGCAGTCACTCAGCTGAAATTACATGTTCACGATCATAATACGATCAAAGTGAGCTGGCACAGACCCTCTACATTCAACGGACCTGAGGAAAAATACATAATACAACTAAAAACAGCTGATGATAAGGAAGTGAGAAAGAAGGGGACGCAGAGTTGTACAAAATGTGAAGTTGAATTCAAAGATCTGAGCTACTCTACGACCTACAAAGTGAAGGTTTGTTAAATCCATCATTTTTGGTTTAATAAATAAATTATTATACTTATAAATATTATTTTAGACTCCTGAATGTTGTAATTCACAGTGAACTGACATTTTGTCTTTAAAGGTGACGGCTCACAACGGACACTATGAGAGTGACCCTGAAATAAACCAAATCAGCACTTTCTGTACGTCCTGTTTTCATTCATGATACAGTTTAATGACATAAATGCTTTGTCTCATTTTAAACACACATATTTCTATAATTTTTATCTTCACATAAATGTAATTTTTAATATTATTTCACAGACAACGACAAAGCTGTTATTGGGTTTCTGGTCTTCCTCATCATCCTCACGTCTGTGGCTCTGCTTTTTGTCATCTATAAGATCTACATTTTAAAACGCAGAAAGCACCAGTAAGGAAACTTCTGCTTTTGATCATTTAGTTTTACTCAAATCAGCCCTCTTTGTTGTAGTTTACACATATTTTTATATAAATTGCAGACATTCATGTTGCCTTTTGATTTAGATTTTATAATGTTATCACACTATTTATGTAGACTCTCTAGTGCTAAATATGACTCAAAATCTTTGTCTTTCCTAACTTCTTTTCAGGGACTCGGGTGAAAATATTCATCTTATTTCAACAACAAGTGAGTTGAGCTTTTTTATTGTCATTTTATTTTTTTCATTGCATTTACTACAGCCTTTACATTCACACTGTTTCTTTGCAACGAGATACCGCAGTCCCTCTGTTCACATACTGATAATAATTAAAGGATATTTAATGTGCTGATGTTCCACACTGTTTATAAAGCACGTTTATAAACAATAGCAGGGCTCAATAAAACCTCTAGGTGTCATGTTTCGGCTGTGTGCAGGCAGGAATTGGACCCAAACGCAAACTCACAGGAACAGAAATTAAACTCAAAAGCACAGCTTTATTGCTGGGAACAGGCGATACAACAATATGAAACTAAACTGGGAAAACTAATTATAATATGCACAAGGAGACACAGGGGTAATCACACACAGCTATGAGGGATGACGTGACATGGAACAGAGGGAGACTCTGACATAAATACGCAGAAGGTAATGAGGGAAGTGGAAGCACACAGGGAACACAGCTGAGGACAATTACACCAAAATACTCAATTTTGCTCTTAGGAGGTTAAACATAACACAGGAAGTACACAGAGACAGCCTGGAGAGAGAGAGAGAGGGAGAGAACATGAAGAAATACACGAAGGGAAGAGGAAAACACGTAACACAAAGCACAATAACTCACATCACTATATAGACAGTCACATAGAGGGAGACCCAGAAGGCAACAACACAGGGGGGAGACTAAACACAGAACAGAGGGCGCAGAGAACCATGAGGTGCAGAGGATCAAAACCTAGGAACCGTAGAATAAATGACAACTGAACCTGACATAATACAAAAATCACAAAGAACTGAAAACGCTGGGTCAGGAGACCCAGGACCCTGACACAAGGAGCCTGTATCTCAACCATGTCTGCTGAGTTAAAGGGAAGATGTTACATTTAGGATGAAGACGATAACAGAGACAGAAGCATAGCAATGTAAAATACCTTCCTTTTTTTTGGTAATGAAATTCCCTGTTTGAATGATGTTGTCCATACAGTACAGATGAGCAGCACCAAGAGGTAAAGATCAACACAAGGTTGTTGCATAGGCCAGGCATAGCCATAGGAAGAATATGGCTAAAGTCACTCATATGTAAGATCCATGATCACAACAAGAGGCACATGAAATAACTAAAGCTGTTTCCTTGAGATTTGCTTGTTAATATTGTGTGAAACACATATGCATAACAATCAGTGGTCGGGTAAAAGTATGTGTATTTGTAATAATCTCTCCTTTGCTGACTGCTTGTTGTAGATGATGAAGAAAACCTGTTGCTTGTTGAGCCCATCGCAGCAGAGGTCCTGCTGGAAACCTACAAGAGGAAGCTCGCTGATGAGGGGAGACTTTTCCTGGCTGAGTTTCAGGTAAATTCATTTATCGGCTTATGGGAGGATGTCAAGGCGTCAGTTTCAAAACACAAAGGCTTGTTGGTCTTGGGTAGTACAGAGATGAAATGGTGTGAATGGGTGCTGAGTATTTTCTGTAAATAACACAGTCTATATTTACTTGCAGAGCATCCCCAGAATTTTCTCAAGATACACGGTGAAAGAGGCCAAGAAGTCCTGCAATTCTGTCAAGAACCGCTACGTGGACATTTTGCCCTGTGAGCTGATGAATGTTATTAAAGTTACTGAGAGTAACTGTAAAGACTGTCATCATTTATTTTATTTTATTTTTTGTCTTGAACTAGATGATTATAACCGTGTGCAGCTAACCACAGGAAATGGGGAGCCAGGATGCGACTACATCAACGCCAGCTTCATTGACGTACGTAAAAATGTTCAGCTTGTTCTGTCTTTGCTGCTGCTGCAGTTAACAGAATCACATCATTATTAAACTTCATACAAATTTAAAAATATTCTATATATCAAATCACATCAAAGCTTTTGAGTTATTACTCACATAAAGTTCATGACATCTGTTTGATAAAACAGTCAAATATGACTCCTGTTCTTCCTGCAGGGATTCAAAGAGTCCAAAAAGTACATCGCAGCTCAAGGTAAAGTCACGCTCCCGTTCTTCACACAGCAGCACTGAATGACTGTGTGTTGTGTGGTTCTTATAAGCTGTGTTTGCTGCAGGACCAAAGGAAGAAACTATAAATGACTTCTGGAGGATGATCTGGGAACAACAGTCCTCAATCATCGTCATGGTAACACGATGTGAGGAGGGAAACAGGGTAAGATCATGTTTAAACTTTCTTAAAATGAGTCACAGAGAAATATCCTTTCTTTGAAAATCTTCTTTATCAGATTTGCTTAAATCTTAAACCTTCGTATTGTTTGCTCCGTTCTCCTTCCTCACTGAGTGACAGTCAGCTTCTCTCCTCTCTCATCATTTCACAGGTCAAGTGTGCTCAGTACTGGCCGTCTCCTGACCGAGAGACTGAGCTCTACGAGGAGTTTATTGTGAAGCTGAACTCAGAGGACCACTACCCAGATTACACCATCCGCCGTCTCAGCCTGACAAACGTGAGCCTCCGTCACATGTTGAACAGACAAAACTGTAAAAGTGTTTAATGTCTGTAATCATATCTGTGTAGAAGTGTTGCTCAGCATGCATTTTCATTTAAATAAACACACCTGCAGAAGAGAGAGAAGAACTCAGAGAGGGAGGTGACCCACATCCAGTTCATGAGTTGGCCCGACCACGGAGTCCCCGGGGAGCCACACCTCCTCCTGAAACTGAGGCGGCGCGTCAACGCCTTCAAGAATTTCTTCAGTGGGCCGATCGTTGTTCACTGCAGGTATGAAGAGGTCACACTCCACGCTCGGCTCAGGTTAAAGTGTTTGTTTAGGAGCCATTTCACTTTGTTCCATCAGCCATGTCAGTACATTTGTAGGCTGAAAACAAGCAAAGTCTGACTGGATGAATGTCTATTTGTAGCCACACCTACTTCTTCAGATCCCCGCCTCATAGTTTAATTCAGATTAAACCAGAGCTGTTAATTGAGATTAATCTAAAGTACGTCATTGTACATCAGACACACGTTAAATAAGACAACCACACTCATAGGTGATACTTCTTTCTCGTGCAGTGCGGGAGTCGGCAGGACAGGAACCTACATTGGCATCGATGCCATGATGGAAGGTCTGGAGGCAGAAGGCAGAGTGGACATCTACGGTTACGTGGTCAGACTCCGCAGACAGAGATGCCTCATGGTCCAAGTCGAGGTAAAATATCAGTATAGACAATATAGAGACAATGTAGACACTTAGACACTTTACTATATTTGTGTGTGTGTGTGTGTGTGTGTGTGTGTGTGTGTGTGTGTGTGTGTGTGTGTGTGTGTGTGTGTGTGTGTGTGTGTGTGTGTCAAATAGAAGAATAAATGTAAATACAATGAATTTGATGCCAATTCTCAGGAAACACAGAAAGTAAATCTCCTTATCTATATCTGCATCTACAGACAGAATAACAGATGGATGGATAGATATATGACAAAGATGAACAATTAGTTAAATCAGCTAAACTTATATATGTACAATTGTATATATTATATATATTTTTATATATTTTTAAAAATGTTCGATTTATAAAAAGTTGTATTTTGAACATGTACACCGTACTCTTTCTGTCATTTCCTGTCTACCTTGGTTTTATTATCACCTGTCTTGTTCCGGTTTTGCTTCCTGTGTTTTTTTTGTTGTTGTTTCGCCTCTTTGTGGCCCCGCCCTCTTTTTCTTCACCTACATCTGACTCTGTGCAGCTCTGTGTCAATCAGCCCTCTGTGTGTACATGTAGTCCTGTTCTTTATTCTGCATGTTCATATTTCAGACTTATTCACCTTTATGTTCAGCTACTGTGTAAAGAAATCACTATAATAGCTAAAAATGTATGTTATGTGTGTTGTTTCATATTCATCCTCACAATCAGTTAGATGTACATACATTGACTACACGACATATAAACAAAGCTTAACTTTTTTAACATCCTGTATTAAACCAATAATTGAGGGTAAATGAGATATAAACATGTGGCACATTCGAGGTTTGTCTCTTGTGTATTAACATGAGTGCATTTGTGTGCACACAGGCCCAGTACATCCTGATTCACCAGGCCCTGCTGGAGCACAACCAGTTTGGAGAGACAGAGATCAGCCTGTCTGAGCTGCACAGCGCAATGAACACGCTCAAAGAGAAAAACTTAGACAACGAGCCCACGCTCATGGAGGAGGAGTTTGAGGTACGCAGTATTTTATCACTTTTATAGCTGTAAACTACAGAAGAGCAGTGCGAGGGACTGAAAGTGCAGCTTCGATCATGTTTAAGTCGCTGAGTGAGTCACAGGTTCTTACCAAACTGCAGAGAAATCACGTGAAGAGTGTCTGAGAAAGCTCTGACAGAATCATGTAAATGACCTTAAAACATTTATCAGATGTAGCACAAACGTCTTAAATATAAAAATATCATCATGTGTGCCTATCGTCCTCTTTTCCATCACATCCTGCACGATGGATTGGATGGAAGCAAAGTTTTAATATTAAAAAGAAAAAATGACCTTGCAGAGACTCCCCACCTTTAAAAACTGGAGGACGTTCAACACAGGAGTGACCGAAGAAAACAAGCAGAAGAATCGTACTTCGTCGGTCATCCCCTGTGAGTTTACACGTCTTTGCATGCACACGTGCGCTCACATGTAAGATTACATCTGCTCAGTTCCACTTCTTTCATATGAAACCTGCAGATGACTTCAACCGAGTGTTCCTGAAGCTGGATGAAGGACGAAGTCAGGACAGTGACCCTGACGAGGATGAGGAGGAGGAAGATTCTTCAGATGAAGAGGATGAAGACTCCACTCAATACATCAACGCCTCGCACATCACGGTAACGTGCAGCCAATTTATGAACCCGTTTCTATATAAACTGCTAAAAATACCAGCTGATGTTAAACTGTGACAAACTGCTTCCTGTCACGTCTTTCCTGTTGCACCGAAACGTGTCTCATCTTCTTCGTTTGGACTCGATGTGTTTGTCTCCCACACAGGGATACTGGGGCTGCCGTGCCTTCATAGTGGCGCAGACCCCACTGGCAGACACCATGGGCGACTTCTGGTCGATGATTCACCAGAAGAAAGTTTATACTGTTGTCATGCTTTCAGACAGCAGTGAAGGAGACACGGTACATACAATATAATAAGCTTATAGTGATACACATTAAATGTACATGTGGTAAATATGCTTGTTTTCTTCTGCTCAACAGGACTGTATTTACTGGGACAAAGAGAAGAAGAGTTTTGGGGAGATTGAGGTGGAGGTGACGAGCACAGACAACTCGCCAAATTTCATCAGACGCACCATGCAGATCCGCCACGCCAAGGTAACACAGCAGCCACCTACTCTGCCTCTGTAACCGAGCATCGCCCGCTGATGAGACCGGACATTTTTAACCCAGCTGTGCTCTACTCGTCCTCTTCTATCCACAGAGGAAAGACAGACGGGAGATAAACCATTTCCAGTTCCTGAAGTGGACGAACAAAGAGGTGCCAGAGAAACCTCAAGACCTCACAGACATGATCAAGGACATCAAGCAAAACTGCGGCACCAGCAAATCACAGAGGAACAATCCCATAGTGGTCCACTGCGAGTAAGAAACACACGGGAAACATGTCGTCTGTTCAGTGATGAGATCTGAACGGGACAGCACGCAGCGAGGATGAGTCATCGTTCACAGCTTTCAGATCAGCAAAATGTGTCGCAACAGCCGACTTCTCCATCTCACCGGGTTTCAGGGTGGACTCTAGTGTTCCCTCTGATGAGTGTTTTTAAATAAAGAGCTCAGTAAAAGATAAACAGCAGGATGCCTTTTTAAACAGAGATCAGCTACGTAGCTGCATTTCTGCGCATATACAGATGCTGCTACATGTTTTAGTGCATGCCTTAAAGTTGACAGAACATGCATGAAAACAATGAATGCAGCAATCATTTACGTTGCAAATTTTAGATAAAGATCTTGATGAAAATGAGCTCACCCTGGTTTGCAGCCTCACCTCATTTCAAGGAAACGATGCATTTGATTTCCTTTGGGGCGTGAATATGTTATAAAAATAGTGCGAATACTCCCAACTGCACTCTCTAAAGCCACCTTACAGAAAGTGTGATTACTGAGTGTACACAGTAAAATGCATCTATGTTAGTGTGAGAGACAATAAAGCTCAGCTGATCAGGAATAGTTGATTATTCCCATGGATTTAACCCAGCATCATTTATTCTTTTAAGGAAATTTTAAATCCTTGTTTAATGTTTAATTAGTTATATTTTTATTTCCTATAACAACAGATTCACTTTCAAACTTTTTCTTTTTCGTGTGATGTCCTTCACAGGCTCACAGCTGTCTAACACATAAATGGATATGTATAAATTAATAAACTGATCAGGAAACTGGTTCCTGTTTGTAACTTGTGGTGTTTTGTGCTCCTCAGTGACGGCTCGTCCCGCTCGGGGGTTTTCTGCGCCCTGTGGAACGTGCTGGACAACGCTGAGAGCGAGAAGCTGGTGGATGTTTTCCAAGTGGTCAAAACGCTGCGCAAAGAGAGACAGCGCATGGTCTCCAGCCTGGTGAGAAAGAGGAACCCAATCGTTCACACTAAGCGCTGTTTATAACCAGAGATCAGCATTGCACATCACCAGTTCCCTGTTCTAGCTCACTATGAGATGCAGTATTTTATATTACTGTTTTAAAATCAAAAGTAAGCTCAAGTCTAAAGATGATTTATGCCTTTTATTTGATAACAAATCCATGAGAAGACCACGCCCATTTGTTTTCTCCCCACTCTTACTATAAATTAAGTAAATATGAGTAATTGTTGCATTTTGCCTGTTTTCAGCTGTGTGTTCAGGCTTATGTGAGCTTTTACAGCGGCTGGAAACTGTAATGACTAGTTTTTGGCGACAGTAGCAGTCTGATATGAAGCACCTGTGATATCCGTGCTTGTCCACACAGAGTTTAGTAGTATCGGTTCAGTGTTTGTGTTGTGTTCGTGCGATTCTTCTTGCTGGTTATTTAGGGAAGTGTGTAAGACTGTCTACAAAGCAAGATTAACTCTAACAAGAAACACACTGAAACAATATTTGTTTCCTCTGTTTCTAACAGGAGCAATACCAGTTTATATATGATGCCGTGGAGGCTGTGTTCCCCGTTCAAAACGGGGAAGTGAAACCGGTGCAGGCCTCCGCGGCCGACTCGGTGCAGATCGTCAACGAGACGAAAGCGGCCGAGCAGAAAGACGAAGTCAAGGCTGAGGAGCCAGCCAGCACTACCAGCAATGACCAGCAGGCGGCAGCAGAGAGCACTCCTCTGGTGTCTGACGGAGACAAAGAAGAGAAGAAAGAGGAGGCGGAGAAAGAGGCCCCACCCACGGAGACCACGCCGCTGGATGACACCAGCAACGGTCCCACTGTCACGGTGGAGGTGTGAGGGTGACGGCCGTGACTGTGTCCACTGATGGAAATAAGCGCTTCAGTTGTTGCTTTTTTAAATTACCTTATGAATGTATAAACATTGTAAAGCTTTTGGATTTGTGGAAGAATTTGACCAAATGTCTCATGTCAGTTTCCAAAATGTTTGATTTAAATTAAGTTATAAATGTTTCTGAATGCAAATATAATTTCTGTCTTTTCACAAAGTTTACCAGCACAGCTGTCATCAAACTAGACTCTGGATTTACTGGATACTTAAAGGCATCTAACAACTAAATCTGAAACATACAGTAGACCAGTTGTTGTTTTGTCTTCTGTTGATTTAGTTCATCTTCTGTTTTCCTCATTGGTACATAGTGACAAGTATTTTTGAATCATTTAGTTAAAGTCAGTGTTTTTTGTTTTTTATTACACTTAAAGTTGTATTTATGTGATTTTTATTTGCTCACTGTCATCGGCTTTGTTAAGCATATCTTTAAAAGATAAGTATGTTACTCACTCAGCTTCTTACCGCAGGAACACTGAAAGGTTTGAAGTATTTGTTGTATATTTCTCCCACTAATGAAGTTGGAGCAACATTTGAATCAACATTTTTTGGTTGTGCCGGTTTGAGTTTCTTTAGGCCACACCAGTAACGTACTCGTGGAGCAGACGAGGTCAACGATTTTCTTTTTCCTTTGCAATAAATTTACCTGATGACCATTTTACTCTGGATCTTTCCTTGAATAGAAAAATGTGCGAGATCTGAAAACAAGCTCAAGTTTTCAGGAGGTTTAAATCATACACGTGTCTTTGTTCTTCATATTAGTGTCAGGGCTGATTGTGTTGATCAGGCAGGGAGAGCACAACACGTCTCAGCTTTGGTATGAATCAGAAAACTTCTCAGGGCGGCTCTGAGCAAGAAACCAAAACCTTGAGCTTCATCAAAAGTCGTCGCTAAGTGTGTTAAAGTGTGTGATTGTTTCAAAAGATGGGAAAAAAACAAATTAGAAAACTGACAGTGCAAAAAAATAGACTCAGTCATATAATTGAAGCTCTTTAAAAGACATAAATAGAAATATCTCATTTCAATAAACTGGGTGTTATTCATTCTGCCTTAAATTATTAGAAACTTTGCTCACTGTTAACATTTATAGTTTGCTTACATTTATTTAATGTGTCGCTGTGAGAACCGCTGGGCTTGTTTTATTGGCTGTCTTGCATGACCTGTGCTTTGGTGATGGTTGGATCTTCCTTTGTTTAGGTTGATAATTATGATTTAAGTGAATAATATGAACTACAAATATTCTGTTTCCTCTGTGTTTAAGATTCTCTTAAGTCCTTCTTTCAGTCTCATCTTAGAAGCAGGAGCAGTTTTTATGTCTTTACTTTTGTTTTATCGAGATTTAGTCTCAACTTTGAAGGGAACATCTGAGAAATATCAAATTCTACAGATTCAATTATTGTTTGTACCTTTGGAAGCTTTCTGAATACTCGCCCGGATGTCAGCACTTTAATCCTCGAGGACGTGTGTGTGTGTGGGGGGGGGGTTGTGAATCCCAGTGCTAATACGCTGTGGTTGGACAGCTTCTATGCAAGTTTATGTGCAACAATATGACTGTAAAGAAGGTTGTTTCTGATTATTTTTTAATTAAAATGGCAGCTGCTCGAAATGTAGAAAAAAACAGAAGATTTATCTTTTATTCTTTTGAAAATTCACATTTACTGTGATCATGTAAATAATTTATCACGTTTTTCATTGTCAAAGGCCAACAGTTACAAAATGTAAGACACACAAGATACAAAACAGACAGTTTCCTTCTATTTAGGACAATCAAAAGCAAAATTTCCTGCTTTGAGTCTCAAAAACATTCATCCCAACCTGAAGTCAAATGTATAAAAAGTCTGTCCTACGAATTTAAAAAATCTAATATATTTGAAAAGAAAGAAAACGGTGAGATCTGTGCCACACACTGTCCTGTACAGCTGACTGAGGCTTTGAGGGTTTGTGAACACAGCAAATGTCAGAATTTAAATACACAAACTAACTAAACCTTTACAGTCACAGAGGATTTAACAGCATCGTAGTGTTGACTGTCTACACTGTGGAGACACAGATGTCCACATTAAACTATGAAGGACTCAAACGTTACATTATTACAGTCAGTGCACTGGACAGTAACACGTTTCCAAACTAAACTCTTTTGTGTGCGTTCAGCAGACACAATAACACCACACAGTGTAATAACGGACGTGTAGAAGCTGTTTGTCAGTGACTCTCAGTCAGTTTTAGTGAGGAATTAAATCTCAGAGGTGCTACAGCACTGACACGTAGCTGCATTACAAAATCAACAATGTCTACAAATACTTTGTGGTGTTCAGCTTGGACACATTCTCTGTTGCAGTGCTCGACATGCTTTGTTTCCTGCTGCATTAACACCTCACTGCATACATGCAATTATGTTGTTCTTGTAAATGTAGGACTCAGCAGAGGTGTGGACTCGAGTCACATGACTTGGACTCGAGTCAGACTCGAGTCATTAATTTTATGACTTTAGACTTGACTTGAAAAAAGGCTGTAAGACTTGTGACTTGACTTGGACTTTTACACCAGTGACTTGGGACTTGAATTGGACTTGAACCTGTTTACTTGAAAAGACTTGATATTTTACCCAAATCTAAAATTTAACATACATATTATATAAAAAGTGCGGACCATTAATTCACTTTATTCATTCATTCATTCATTCTTACCACACTCCGTATGTATGTGAGCGTGGGCTGTAGCACAGCCAATCAAATTAACCAGATTTGAAAAAACAAGAACAAAAACGCTCGAGCCAAAAATGCTTCCAAGAGTAATTTCTTTCGGGTACATAAACTACAAGTAGTCAACAAAAACGAAATGCAATATGCAAAACATGCAAGAAGAGAATCACAGACGGAGATGGAACAACTTCCAACTTTGTCCGACATTTGAAGTTGCATAAAGAACGGTAGGTGGTGCTTTTTTTTTTTTTTTTTTTTTTACGATGAAATAGCTGACTTAGCTAACTTCATCTTATTAGCAAATGTTCTTCGGCTACGTTGATGATACTGTTTGGCTTTAACAGGTATGATATGTTTGTCATGCTATTTTAAATCCGGTCCTGCAAGCGCATCCAAGAATAACATGCAACTTGTTAGCTCAGAATTGTCGGTGAATGGTGAGCAGGGTCCGTTTCAGAAAGTGGGTTCTGTAGCTGTACTCAGTCTCTCCGTCTCCTCCCATCATTAACCCCGTAGATTTAACCCAGTTTAGACTGACAAATATTTATTTTACCATCACATCACAATTCAAAATCACTGTGTTTAATTTGCAATTAGTGTATGGTCGTGTTTAACTTTTGCATGTCTGAGCCTGGGAAATTTTTTTTTTTTGGTTCGAAAATCTGGCCCACCTTAGTGTGTAATTGAGTAGTCCTGCTATACATGGCCTTTTTCTTCTGTCATTTATGTCAATACATCAAATAAAATACTTGGATCTTATATTATTAGCTGTTGTTTATTTGCAAAGGTTATTCTCAACAGGGATGCTAGACAAAAACGGCGTTTTCTACAGACAGCCTAGCATACGCTCTCCACTTGCGAGTGAAAAAGAAAAACACCCCTTCCCTATTGGTGTTAGAGTTTACCATGTCAGCCAATCAAAAAAATGATAAGGCAACATGTGACATTTGGTTGTTTAGGGAGAAGGGGAAGTTTTTAGGAGTGACACCCGCGACGGAAAGCGGGCGAGCGAAAGAAAGAGAGAGAGAGAGTTTTCATATGTGAGACATTAGTGACGTTTAGCGTGTTTGGAGGCTGTAGTTAGTTTGTTGTGTAGTTATTGTTTTGTATTGTGTGTCGGTTAGACTGCTGAATTTCATATTTGATCTAAAAAAGCTGTCAAAGGCAGATTCCAGTGTAAACGCTGTCTCCACATAGAAAACTGGACTGATGCACCTCCAGTTGTCAGACCTGCAGGGTTTAGGCCTGTGGTGTTCTCCTCTGTCTTATACTGAACACAAACTACATTTTTTGGACTGGCACAAATAATTTGTGTGCCTTCTTATTTGATGCAGCACACCTGATTGTTCTGTAAATAGATTTAAATGGTTATATAAAAAACGCCTGAGGCCTTGGCTGCATTTTTAGGTAAATAGTACCATATAACTTTGTTGTTTGCAAAACTTGTGCATAATTTTTAGAAATGTACAATTTCTATTTGCATTTCAAGTTATGAAAATGATTCGTTAAACATGTAAAAAATATAACTTTTTCTACTCGGATTCTGAATTTTTGTCTGAATTTAGATCAACTGTGCTAATATAGTATACCAAAATGAAAAAAATAACTCAAATTTCAGATATTTGAGGTTGTGCTGTAAATAATGATACCAAACAAGGCAAGAAAAACATATTTTAAAAGTGAAATATAGAAGTAAAATCAAAAGTAGTCAAGAACGGCCAATTATACCCGGGACCCCAGAGGGTTAAAAAAAAGACTTGAAAGGACTTGAAAGTTTCGGACTTGGGACTTGACTTGAAAGTTGTCTGTCTTGACTTGCGACTTGACTCTGACTTGCTTGACTTTACTTGAGACTTGACTTGTGACTTGAGGATAAAGACTTGGGACTTACTTGAGACTTGCAAAACAATGACTTGGTCCCACCTCTGGGACTCAGTGATGACCTGCAGTTATTGCTGAGTTTAGCAGTGCACACTCGATTGAACATCATTTTCTTGATGTCTCAGAAGTAGCAAACTTACTTTCACTTCTTTCTGGATCCTTTTCACTTTTTCAGCTTGACAAGTCTCCCCTATTATTACACCCCATTAATGCATTTCTATTAAATACCAGAAGCAGCTGCTTTCATAGCTGCACTGAGCATGAGATAAAGCTTCATGCATCAGTGCACAGTGTGAAGATATTCTGGTTCAATTTTAAGAGAGAAGAAAAAGGCCAGTGGACGAGCTTTTTTATCAAAGAACATCTTCCCAATTTGTTATTTTGCGTATGGCATTGTGTTATTTTCACATGCTTACCTTTACAACAGGTAAGGTTTGCAATACTTATGAGGAATAAAAAAGGCTAACTGACTATCCAGCTACATTTCATAAGGTTGAGTCTCAGCTGTTAATTTACAGATTGTGCTCAACCAGGAGCCACATGTTCTTGTCCCGGGTTACCATCTTTCCCACGTGGCAGCTGTTTTCATCGTTGCCTTCATGGCTGTTTCCATTTGTGCTTCTCTGATCCAGGTACCGTCACTATGCAACACTTAAAGGCACAGACGCGTCCTCGCTGCTGTGTTAGATGGCGGGAGTTTATTTGGAATCAGTGACGTCTGCAGAGTGTCCCGCCTCCAGCAGGACCAGTTCAGATAATCTGGCTCATCATCAGGTTCAACATCTCGCACCAGCTCGGCTGCTCGGGATGCACCGACTGGCTCGAGTCACCGTAACAACCAGTGTTTCAGCACTGATCTGAACCTGCTGCCGCTTCATTGGGCTTGTTTAGCAGTCGCAGGCCGGGCCTTGCTGGGCTCAGCTATCGCCTGAGCGTTATCAGTTCGAGCTTTAGCGGTCTCTGGACGGGTTTTGGACTCTTTCTTTGGCGCTGGGAGGGTCGGCGGTTCCCAGAGGAAGAACTCATGCAGGAGCGTATTAACAGGATCCGGACACTCCATCATGACCATGTGACTGCCGTCCTCCAAGACCTTCAGGAACGCCATTAGAAGTATCTGATAAAAAATAAGGATAAGAATAAACGTTAGACTCGTCACCGGCTCGACACTTTCTGAATGATATTGTCAAATATTTCTGCAAATAACAAACTACAGTTTAAATGAATGAATCAGAGTCAAAGTGTTAATCCAAACAAAGCTGTGGGAGGTAAACAACCACAGTATGTGTGTAAGTTCATAGAAGGGCACAATTTGGCATTTAAATGAATTTCTGTGTCTCTTCTCATGAATCAGTCTGTGAAGTTCAGCCGCTGCATCATCATTTTGGCTGTTGTTTACCCGAGAATTTGTTTTTTGTTTTTGCCTGTCCCGTTTGGCTCTTTTGCCATCAGAATTATTGTCTAAAGGCGAAGAAAGATGCCCAACGGATTTACTTTACCAAATGGACCATCCCAGCCTTGCCGTATTGGTCTATTTGATTCACCTTTTATTGTTTATTTTATTTTATTTTTATTTTCACTTGCTAAATACGGGACAGACTTGAATGAGGAAAAGAAAAGGGAGAAAGAAAGAGGGGGAAAAAACAGCGGAGAAGAGGGACGGGGATAAAGGGCAAAAAACAAAAACCAACAGAATAAGCAGACAAAAAATACATATATCGCCTCTGTCAGTGCGCCCCAGGGTGGCTGTGGCTACAATGTAGCTGCCATCACCAGTGTGTGAATGGGTGGATGACTGGATGTGTAAAGCGCTTTGGGGTCCTTAGGGACCAGTAAAGTGCTATACAAATACAGGCCATTTACCATTTACCATATATCAATCACCTGGATCACCTGTTGAGAAAGAAAAAAGAAAACAAGCAGAAGAAAACGAGAGCAATAGAATAAACAACATCACAATGATCTGTGGGAATATAACAGTAAATACTAAATATTAAACATTATTGTGCAGCACGTGAGAGCGACAGCGCACAGTGTGCTTTGAGGTAGGAGCCAAAAAGGGTGTAGTTTGTGTGTGTGAGCCCCCGTGTGTACACCTGTGAGCATGGACGCGCTTGTTTTTAAAAGGTTCCTTCATGTAATGATCTGCTAGAGTACCTGAGAATTTGTTAAAGCAGCTGATTTTTTAAACGTTCACTGGATGCTGCAAACAGATCTCTGACATGATTTCATATTTCAGCTTGTTACAGTGAATTTGTTTGCAAACTGCTGCTCGTTTAGCAAAGCACTGATTCATTTGTGGTGTTCAGTTGCTTTTCTGGCCACCTGAGAATTATAATCATATTTCTGTATTTGCTTTGATTACCGACCCCTGAGGGAACTATCTCGCTCTGAAGCTGCTAATTTCATCGCCGTGTTGCAGAGCAGCTATTCTCAGCAGAGAGAAAAATCAGGCAAAGAGATTATAACTGAACTCACCAGGGAGTTCAGTTTGAAACACAAAGAAAGGTGATGATTCCTCCAGCAGGTGCTTTTTCTTATATTACATAACTGTGAAATTATGATGCTTTTCTACAGCACAGCTTTGTCCTGTCTTCCTCCAATCACCAAAGCTGGTCGCAGCAGATGGCCCCGCCCCTCCCTGAGCCTGGTTCTGCTGGAACTTTCTTCCTGTTAAAAGGGAGTTTTTCCTTCCCACTGTCACCAGTGCGCTTGCTCTAAGAAGGGTAAGATGATTGTTGGGTTTTCTCTGTTTTCTTCGTATCATTGTAGTGTCGCTACCTTACAATATAAAGCATGTTTAGGCACCTTTTGTTGTGATTTGGTGCTGTATAAATAAAGCTGAACGTCTGCTTTAATGAAGATTTTTAACTGGATTTTCTTCTTTCCAAACTGGGACACATTTCTTATCTTTTTCACCGTGAAATGATGTTTTCAGTCCACAGTCTGTTATTTATAATAATAATAGCTTCATTTGGAAGTGTGGCCTTGGAGACCCCCCTCTTACCTCTGCCATTCGTTGGTCCTCTTCAACAGGGACAAATTTGTCATGCATGCCATGCACCAGCAGGACGGGCACTGTCAGCTCAGCGTGGTAGACCTCGTCCCCCTCAGGCCAGTACTGCCCGCTCATCATGGCACGCAACACAAAAGACGACACATTGAAGGCATTGTTCTCTTTCAGCAACTGCTTCTCCCTGGCGCCCTGCCGAGCAAACCCCGCCCTGCAGAGTAGACGACATTTAGACCAAAGAAGAAATTATTATTTTAAACATTAATCTAACAGCAAATGAAACATGGGAAGAATTATCCTAGATACACGATATTACACATACATTAAACATGATTTACATTTAATACTACTGCAGACAGTTTTACTGTCTGTACTTCTTTTATTTCTTTGTCAAACTCTCTTACTTATACTTTCTGCTCTTTCTCTTTCTTCTGTACATTTGACCATCTCGTTTCATCTGACTGTGCTTATTGCGTTAAAGCTTTTATGTTTAGGAGGCTACAAACCTGAACTTCAACTGTTTAGAGAAACAGAAAACAAACTGAGTCATGGCCTTTAGTGACGACCTTTCAGTTTTGCTGTCTTACTTGAGGAAGCACCAGGCGAGCAGCGGGGAGAGGCAGTGAAGCACACAGGTGGGCAGGTTGAAGATGGAGCAGAGGCTGGGCTCCAGAGCTGTGGGACCGCCACCGTTGATCATCACCATCTTGTGAATTTGTTCTGGATATTCATGAGCCAGGAACGTGCAGAACGACACACTACACAAAAAGAACAAAAGGCCGGTTACAGGACAGACTGAAAAAACGAGGTAATCATGATGTGGTAGTCATCTTTGAAATGAAACTAACTGTTCAGGGGATGTTAAAACTTTCTTTTGCTTTTTAATCTGTTTGAATAGATCTATGGTCTGACAGGAGGGTGAAGAGTTGGCCTTTTTTATGTGTGGGTCCAAATATTGTGCCCCACTTTTTCACTTGCTCACATTTTCACAAGACAGCACTGCAAGTGTTTAAAGTCTGGATTAAATATAGATTAGAAAACAGTGAAATAATTATCACAACAATAACACCAATTTTAATGGCTATACAGGAAGTAAAAGGAAGTTAGTGTAGCATAAGACCAGGATAAATAACAGACAGAATCAAATTTAGCATTATTTATATTCACTACACTCAAAGATTTACTTATGCACAAAATGCTGACTTCAAGTCATTTAATTTCAGAAAATTACAGGAATTTGATTACGTGTAAATTTTCCATGTAATTTTGTTACATAGGTACAATGTAACAAAATTACATTTATTAGAATCTGGTCAAAAGAAGTTCACCTGATGGGCATACATTCAGTTTACAGGCTCAGGAGGCAGAGCAGGTCATACATACTAACTGGAAGGTTGGTGGTTTGTGGGTGATGCCAAATATCCTTTGGAAAGATACTAACCTCAAGTTAGTCCCCAACCGGTCGCAGCAGATGGCCCCGCCCCTCCCTGAGCCTGGTTCTGCCGGAGGTTTCTTCCTGTTAAAAGGGAGTTTTTCCTTCCCACTGTCGCCAAAGTGCTTGCTCATAGGGGGTCATATGATTGTTGGGTTTTTCTCTGTATGTATTATTGTAGAATCTACTGTACAATATAAAGCACCCTGAGGCGACTGCTGTTGTGATTTGGTGCTGTATAAATAAACTGTAGTTGTTCTCTGATGCATCCATCCGAGTGCGAATGTTAGTTAGAAAGCACATATGCACAGAAAAAAGTGCTTAGATGAATTATGCAAGTTGTATAAAGCTACCTGAGTGCTCAGTGGAGTAGAAAAGCACTATATTAGAACCAGTCTGTTTACCATTTCATTCTGTTGTATTTTACTCAAAGTTATTGTTTCATGCTTATGAGGGCAAAGAATCATTTGAGTGTTTATTTAGTTAGACTGGAAAGTCCCTTTAAATTAAACATATATGTTATTCAGTGGAGGAGTTTAAGTTCGCGAGTGATGGGAGAAGGGAGCCGGAGATCGACAGACGGATTGGTGCTGCGGCTGCAGTGATGCGGACGCTGCACCGGTCCGTTGTGGTGAAGAGGGAGCTGAGTGTAAAAGCGAAGCTCTCAATTTACCGGTCGATCTACGTCCCGACCCTCACCTATGGCCACGAGCTGTGGGTAGTGACCGAAAAGAACGAGATCGCGGATACAAGCGGCAGAAATGAGCTTCCTCCGAAGGGTGGCTGGCCTCTCCCCTTAGAGATAGGGTGAGAAGTTCGGCCATCCGGGAGGGGCTCAGAGTAGAGCCGCTGCTCCTCCACATCGAAAGGAGCCAGTTGAGGTGGTTCGGGCATCTGACAAGGATGCCCCTGGGCGCCTCCTGGGTGAGGTGTTCGGGCATGTCCCACCGGGAGGAGGCCCCGGGCAGACCCAGGACGCGCTGGAGAGATTATATCTCTCGGCTGGCCTGGGAACGCCTTGGTGTTCCCCCGGATGAGCTGGAGGAGGTGGCTGGGGAGAGGGAGGTCTGGGCTTCTCTGCTTAGGCTGCTGCCCCCGCGACCCGGCCTCGGATAAAGCGGATGAGGATGGATGGATGGATGTTATTCACATACTAAATGACTAATCTGTATACGCTTTGTTTTTAGTTATAGCTCTAATTATATAAATTTAACAGTTTATGGCAACTTTCTCTTCCATAGTTTAGTATGACTTGTCTAAACAAAACCTATTTTTAGAATTAGTTTAGAATTATTTTTAAAATTCATCCCCCATAGGTCTTTGATCATCTTATTTGTTTTTATTGTAGTTTAATTGGCATCATTTTTGTACTTTTTATTGTTTTTAATGTATTTAATAATTTTTGCGTCAGCACTCTATAACTGCTGTGGCTGTTGAAGTGCTTTGTAAATGAAGTTTGGTTTGATAAAATTCTTGTTTTATCTGACTAACTTCATGAAATCTAAAGATGTTCAATTTTAACTGACATGAAACTGCAGAGAAATACTCGTATTTAAGAACCTCCAGTAAGATCTCAGATCTTTGCCTGATAAATGACTGAAACAAAGAGGCGCTGAGGATGTTTCCTGAACACTTCTGGATGACCTCTGGCACCGTGTTCTGTTTGAACGCTGTGATCTGGAACTCACCCGTAAGAGTGTCCTATGAGGATATTCCTCTTCCGAGCATATCTCTTGAAGATGATTCTCATATCCTCAGCCAGCGCATAGAAAGTGTACGCTGCAGGGATCTGCGGTGCTGAGCTGGCTCCGTGTCCTGCCAGGTCCGGGGCAATCACTTCGTAGCCCAGCCGAGAAAAGAAGTCCAGCTGGCCTCCCCAGATATCCAGCGACCCTCCGACTCCGTGAATGAAGAACAACGCCACATCTGGATGTGTCCCTTTACAGGCTGATATCTTCCTTTCACAGTCGATCACCACAGTGCGCTTTGGCTTCCGCCTGCGCTTCCTGGGTTGCTGAGATTGGTCAGTCTGTCCAGCAGCAGGTGCCTCACCTGCTGCTGCTGCTGTCTCAGATGCGCCGTTGTTTCCAGCCGTGACAGAGTCTGATCTCGCCTCAGGAATGCTGACGGGCGGCGACAACTTACCACAGTCCGTCAGTTCCACCTCCACGGTGCTGTTGGGTTCTGTCTCTCCATTCTGGCAGCTTTTCAGCTCTGCGCTCGCCCTGTCACCCAAGTTCTCAATGAACAGCTGTCCATTACGGTAAACTGTGATTTTTCGTTTGCAGCTCACACTCCCACCAAGCCCGGTGGGCTCCTCCACCACCGGCCTGTCGGGGGTAATGTGCCGAACTCGCAGGATGCGGCCCGGTTTTACCTCCACAAACTCGTAGCCATCAGCAGGTTCTGAAGTTTCTACAGGAACCACAATATTGGTCGACTTTGAGGTGAAGCAGCAGAGCAGACCTTCCAGAAAGCTGGTCAGCATGGCTGCCAGTCTGCAGGGAATATAGTCACATAAAAACCCACATAAATCAGAACTGAAGAGATGCAGACAGGCAGCAATGTGAACTTGAATCATACAAGCAAGCTCTCTAGTTAAGTTAGAATAAGAACACAAAAACATGGCAAAATCATTCTCTGCTCATGTCATTAGAAATTAGCTTTGGAAGATGAATATGAGGAGATGAAGGCACAGTATACATGCATACATGCATCAAACATGCATTTGGAGAAACAGCAGAGTTAAATGGCAAATATTAAATAAATATATGCTACATGTCATTTAAGACATCTCTACATCAACTGAGTATCTGGGAAGCTTAAATGTACCATTCAGAGAGATAAACAAGTTCGGGTGCCTTTACAACCCGGCATCTGATTACAGCTTAAAGCCCTGCTACTTTCTGTCAGACGTAACTGAGCACCATCTTTACTCAGCACGGCCTTTCGTGGTATTAATAGATGTGAACGGACGGTAATAGCTCCCTGAGTTAAAGCTGTCCACCATGTGATCGCTCTGCAGGAGCAACACGCAGCAGTGCTACTGGTTAAAACCACACAACAACCCATCGATGATTAAAGCTGCTTTTTTGAAGCGTTGCTCAGTGATTATTGAAGGATATTCAAGAATAAAGAAAAGCCAGAGTGTTACTTTGGTGTAAATTAAGCTCATATAGAAAACACATTAGCGCTTCGTCTTCTACTGTATACCATATTCTTCTATAACAATACAACCACCTATCTACTTCCTTGCTTCTTTTGAAACTTCTGCAA
Organism: Oreochromis aureus; assembly: GCF_013358895.1. Taxonomy (NCBI): domain Eukaryota; kingdom Metazoa; phylum Chordata; class Actinopteri; order Cichliformes; family Cichlidae; genus Oreochromis; species Oreochromis aureus. The sequence continues at coordinate 1,886,831 of NC_052958.1, forward strand.
CAATTTTGTAACTAAAAAGTCCCCAAAAAGGTTGTTGCTGTGCAATATACAGCTGCTCCTGCAGTATCAGTTGTTGGTTGATTATCTGCTATGGCAGGAGCACAGCAGCCGTGCAGGGTCTGCAAGCGTCTCTGCTGGTTGCATTATCCTACCTTCCTCCCTGCTAGAAAGGATTATACTCTCAGTCTCACTGTTTAAGTCCACACAGCACAATCTGTCTATCTCTGGATGACAACAGGAAACTATGGCACTGTGCAGAGACAGTTTTATACTTTGTGTGAACTGTTGCATTTTTCTCTCAACTTTACATCAGCTCCTGATTTCATGTGGGGATTATAAACACAATGTAAAACAATATTCCTGCTTGGCTGGCCCTTTTAGCCCTTTCTGCTTATACTGGCACATCCACTCTCCAAATAACAGTGCGGTGCTGCGTTTACTGACAGGAAGAGGCTGAGAGTGACATTTTCACATGAGTGTAGGTCACCCATCCATCTCACAACAAAAGGCATCATTTTGATCAGGCAGAAGGAGTGACGCATTTTATTTCCTGTTCCGTTTGTATAAAACACTGGTGAGGCTGGACCATAACCTAAACCAGCTTACAAACATAAAAAATAAACATTTATCCATCCACCACGCCCCCCGTGACATAGTCCGATCCCCCCTCACCAGAATTTACATTTCAAATATTGTTTAACAAGACAAAACTGCAAACTCTAAAGCCTTTGATTGAAATACCAAATAAACACATCGGTCCTCTCTTTCACACGCGGCAGCATTTCTGCAATGATTTTATTTGTATTGAACAAAATCAGAATCCAGACATAAGTGACACATGAGTTTGTGACTGTCTCACTGAACTAACACAGCGGATCCCTCTGCATGTTTGTGCTCTCTGCCCATGTTGGCTTCATATTGAATCATTTTTGGAACTTATTTTAACATCGCACTCCACAACAAACAAATCCTCCCTAACCATAAAAGTCCCTTCAAATTGCATTATGTTTCCTTACGTCAATATACGACCTGCAAGTGACGTGGGCCGCAAGTGGCCCCGAGCCATGAGTTTGACACCCCTGATGTAAAAGGACTGAACACAAAGAATGTCTTAAAACAGAGCAGTTTGAATCCACCACCAACCAGGACACATTCAGGCATTAACCCAGAAGGACTGCGTTTGAGCTCTTTTTTTTACATGTTGTAACACAAAGTCACACATAAAAGTATATTTTTAATGCAAAGTACAGCCAGGGTGTTACTATCTATTGATTTAACAATGATGAACTTATGGTCAGAGGCCAGGCTGCTAAAACTTCCCAGTGATATTCACAACATGCTCCCTCTGGCTGTGCCGTCCATTTAAATATCACCTGATTAAAGTCGTCCCTATTAGTGAGTTTGCTTCTTGCTAAAGTTTCTGCTCGGGCCCTGTTGTCAAAGACTGTGACTGGCTGTTATATAACGTTGCATGCAGGTTAGACACAATCACAGTAGGGACTGGTGCCCAGAAAAACGAGTAGAGACTGTAATTCGGATTAAAAACAACTGCATTAGCTTCACTGTTGCTATAGTCCCACACTTGTTTATTTAATCAAGTGTATTAGTTGTGCTGTACCATTAAAGATCCATGTTTGACACAACTGGAATCACATATCAGACTGAAGCTTTGAAATCTGTTATGTTAGTAAGTTATACATTTTTATAAGCAGTTTGATGTAACAACAAATGCATAAAGTGATCATTAAGAACTAATTTAAGCAAAAACAAAACAACAAAAGTCCATCTCTAACGGTTTGGCTTGTGGTCTACTACTAATAATAGGAGTCTTGTACCTGGTATTTAAAGCTGCTGGGCCCATCCATTCACTAAACACAATAAAAGCTCTTTGAATAGACTGCTCACTGTCTGGTGCATCAGGTGAAGCAAGTGCCAGAAGGTTTCTCTTTGAGGGGACACTAGAATTTAATGCCAAATAAAAAATCCTTTTCGTTATTCACACCGACTGACCCGTGCGTCTTCAATGACGGAGCTCACCTTTACATGGCGACCTTCGTCTTGCCTCCTGCCAGAAATCCTTAAACTACCTTATAATCTAAATAGTTACAGTCCATAGAAAAAAGGGGGGTAAACACACCAAATAAATCAGCAGGCTTACCTTTCCCTGTATTCCCTCAATTTCCGTCTAATTTTTCAGATTGTTTTCTCGTCAAGCATCGGGGAAGTAGGAGAACTATAATCTGTTGCGGTCAATCCAGTAATCTAATTTATCTGGATTTTGTTGCCCTGTCGGTAGCCTCCACATGGCGGCCAGTATCGGCCGACTGACAGCGCATCTCTTTGTGGGTCACAGGTAGATCCACATATCTGCGCGCTCCAGAAACTCCACGTCCACGCCGAAATATCTGCGCGTGCGCTCGGAAACCCACCGGAGCTCCGCGGATGCTTTTAATCCATCAACAGCTGATGCGTCTTACAAACACCGTGGGCTCCCGGTTCTGTTAGTGGGAGTGAACGCATGTCCCCTGCTGCTATGTAAGGGGAGACTGCAGCAGACGGACGATTGGAGAGAAACCTGTTTGTCCAGCTAAAAGGTGCCAGTGAAGTAAAAGTGATTAACATTTAAATCAATTTAAAAAGCAACGAAAAAGAAACGTAAAGAACGGTGTGTGTGTGGGGGGGGGGCTGGTCAACGAAACCTGCACCTCTTCTAAAAGAAAATAAAAATGTACTATAAGCATAAATGTTTGAACAATTGACATTAAGAATCTTGTTGTCGACTTAGATTTGTGTGTGTGTGTGTGTGTGTGTGTGTGTGTGTGTGAGAGAGAGAGAGAGAGCGGGGGGGGCGGTTAGGGTAAGCAGTTAGGGAAAGCATTATGTCAATGAGATGTCCCCACAAAGATATGAAAACACGTTACTGTGTGTGTGTGTGTGTGTGTGTGTGTGTAAACAGAGAGACTGATCGGGTCAAACAGCATTTTCTTTGAGCAAAACCCACTGGCACACTTTTAGAAAAGCACTCAGTCCATCCTTCCTTGCCACCTTTCCTCACCGCTTCCTCTTTGTTTTTCTTTACCTTGCATCCTGTCTGCTTCTCTCTCTCTCTCGCTCTCTCTCTCTCTCTCTCTCTCTCTGCCACACCCCTTTGTCTCTCTCTCTCTTCTTTTGTTGATCAGGGAAACAATTTAGCTGAGCCACAGTTTCTCTTTAAATGTGGTCAATTTCTTAGACAGTCTTGCTCAACAAAACCAAGAATTCTTTCATTCACTTTTAATAATATCTCCTTCACCTCACCTTTAAATAACTTTAAAGGTAACTAAGCTAGATTTACAATGGTTAACTTGAAAGGTCAAATTCTGAAAGTGTCTTGTCATTGATTTGAATATTTCAGATGACTCCTCCAGTTAATGAGAAGTCATAAGCACAGAATAATCACTTCAGTTAAATTTAATTCAGTCTCATTTGTACAGTGATCCTTCAAGACAGCAGCAATCTCAAAGAGCTTAAATTCATTAGTTTGTGAATCTGAATACTCTCTCCATCTTCTTAGCATTTTTCCTCCAGCATCATAAGGCCCTGTGGCTGCTGTTGCTATGTAACTAAGCCACTCAGCCAGTTATAATTTAAGTGTCCCTGTTATCCAGAAGCCCCATTTAAATCCATCAGCCAACTTAGAACATACTTCAGATATTTTGCACAAGTCTTCTTAAGTCACAGTGAAAACAGATGTCATACACAAATAATATTCTCTCTATCTTTGCATTTTGTTTTATTTTTATTTTATTTTTTGTCCTTCTGCATCATAAGGAGCTGCTGTGGAAGTTGCCATGGCTGTTGTTGCTATGTAACTACTTGTAAGGAGTCCAAGGAGGCAGGTGACAGCGAGGTGGGAGAACATACAGAAACCAAGACCCAGCAAACCACGAGAAACCGGAAGGACTGGCAAATCCACTCACGCACAGTTATAATTTACATCTCCCTTAAAGTCTATGATGTTACGCAAGAGCACTGTTTAAAATAAAGCGTACAATAGTGTGACACTTCAACTGTGCTTCTTAAGGCCCTTTTTAAGCACCACTACCATCATGTGATTTAAATCTCATCTCCTGGACAAAGTAAATACTCCTGCCCTCTTTACTCATATGGATTCCTGTTTGACTGAATCCATTCTGACTTTCTCTTTTGTGTGCAGGTACAAGTCACTGAACCTAAGAAACACACTAAGAGACTTCAAAGTATACAGTGTGCAGCAAAATGGCCTTTGTCACCCATATAAGGTTAGAAGGCACAGTCTATTCTGTCTGATCCTAACAGCACCTTATTAGTCTGGGTGTAGACACAGTATACTGACATGCAGTCTTTAAAATATATCATTATATTCTTAATATTAATGATGCTCAGTCCTGCTTTTTTTGTATATTTATTGCCTATTTATTGCATTTTGCTTGATTGTTGTGTGATTTTTTAGGACAAATTCCCCCTTGGGGAGAATAAAGATATTGTGGATCCTTGATTTCAGCGATTGCTGTGCACCCATCATAAATTAGATATTTCTGATGCTAAAAAAACCAAAACAATTTTGCGCTACACTCTTTAAACACACAGGATTTAAAAGAACAACAGCGCCTGAAAGACTTATGAAAAACCTTTTTTTATCCCTAGTTTTCGGTTTGTCACCCTTCAACCTGAAGTTTTCGACTTGTGTAAACTTGCAATAAAAGTGAAAAGAATTAAATAGTCCTTCAGTTTCCTGAAGCCTTTAATACAAACACCCATAAACATTAGCGCGTGCAGGAGATACGTGCGCCAAAATGCTTTCCACATGATGACATCAATCATGGACTCGGATCAATAGTGGATCAATAGTGGTGATGGTTTTCATAATGAAACTCAATGAGGGGGAGGAGATTGCCTGGTCAATGGTTTAGGGAGGAGCTAAATTGTGTTGTCTTTAATAATTGGTTGTCCGGTCAAGCTACTACCACGTGGGAGTAAGAATAAGCCAATAGGCGCTACTTGGGGCGTGGCCTAGAAAAGCGTCGCTGCCATCATGCTAGCTGAGGAAGACCTGTGTAACTAGCTTTGCGAACTCATGTATTGAGCGTTTTGGTGTGTTTGCTTTTTTTAATGTGCGTAGTGTCATTTTTTTTCACAGTCACTGGGAAGTAAAATGGAAACAGCAACTTGTGTTTGAGGACGGTGAATTTTTCTTTCAAAAAGGACGTAGGACAGCGGTCTCGGTTTCCTAGCCTGTAAGCTAGCGCGGCCATCACGACCAGAACAACACACACCACAAGTCGGCGTTTGGCAGTTGGACCTTTCTGCCACCATCATGGAGAAGGTAGTTCGCATAACCTGTGTTTATTACGGTGGTTTAAGCTGTATAGCTGGTGTCATAAGGCATACTGTAATTGTAAGCCAGCTAACTGAGGCTACCGGCTAGCTGCTAGCCACACCTGCTCCTCCTGTTGGTATTCAAGGCCAAGCCGGCATCGATTTGTGCTCTGAGCTGCTCAGCTCTGTCTTGCTCATTTGAAACCTCTTGATGGACACTGTGCGATATTGCATCCACTTTGGAGGTTAATGGCGACGTTGAGGTCGGGGGGAGGCGGCAGGTTTGTTGTCGTGAAAGATGCGGTAACGCCCTGGATGCTGTATCCAGTCATCTGCAGGGACCTGTCACCTGCTCAGCAGCATCTGCATTAAGAGAAGCACACATACACTCGTGTCGGTGGTGATGATTTAGACTGTTGCTGTCAGCCGACGCGAGTAAACTACAGCAGTCTGGCTGCTAAAAGTCAGATGATTTGAGATTTGCGATCTTTGGAGTCGTAACAAGTTGAAGATGAAAGACAAATGAAATCAGAGCTGCAGAGTCTAACAGTCACCTCACTTTCTTTCCACAGGCTGATTTCTTGAAAGGACTTCCTGTCTACAATAAGAGCAACTTCAGCAGGTTTCATGCAGATTCTGTTTGTAAAGCATCTGTAAGTAGCCTTTAAAATCACTTCATGCAGTTTTTTAAAGGTTTGCTCATACATAGAAGGCACAGCTCTAATTTACAGCCTCTTTCTGATCTGTCCTATAGAACCGCAGGCCCTCCGTGTACCTACCAACACGTGAATACCCCTCTGAACAGAGTAAGTACAGTTGAAACTGTAAACCAACCCTCTCTGCTGTGGTGGTGTTTTCAAACACTTAGTAACCGTGGCTAAACTAGCACCGTACGTCATGTCTTTTGTATGTAAAACATCTTGCATGTGTTCGTTTACAGTCATTGTTACAGAAAAAACCAACATTCTCCTGCGTTACCTCCACCAGCAGTGGGACAAAAAGGTGAGCATGTGCAGTTCTTTAATTTCTCTCTAGTCTTATTTCGCTGCCAGGGACCACATCCTCAATTAGGGTTAGGGTTAGGGTTTAACAGTCAGCAGGTACTCATGCAAGAACCTCACTAAATGCTGTGTATAGTGCAGGAAAGGAAATATATTCATGGAATTGGCAGAGGAGAGTATGAGCTGTGGTCCCACTCCTGAAATTCAAAAGTCTTTGTAAGGAGTCTTTATTAGCTGAAATAATCATGTGGTATAAAGCAGCTGTTTATCTGTGCTTCTGTCACTGACATGTGTTTAAAGACAGAGAGGATGTGATTTTGCTGATTCCTGTGTTAATCCTCTGTGTCAAACAGAATGCAGCAAAGAAAAGGGAACAGGAACAAGCTGAGGGTGACAGCCCGGCGCCTCCGAGGAAGATCGCCAGGACAGATAGCCAAGAGATGAACGAGGACTCATAAGTGCGCGTCTGAGTGCGTGTGCGTGTGTGTGTGTATACATGTGTGTTTGCATCCACGGGGTATAGCCAATTTAAGCAAAACCATAGGATAATCCCTCCTGCATGCAGACTTCCTGGTTTTTCCTGGACTATAGCAGGATGTCTTTCCTGGCATTCAGTTAAGTCACTCCAGAGAGAATTCCGGGAAATTCCCATTCACAAAGCCGCCATTTATGGTGTATGAAAATAACATTGGTAGAAATGATCTCAAGTCGTGGAGGGGAAATCATTACTGGTGTTTTGATTATGTTGGCTCTTCCCCATGTGGGCCAGTACACATGTATATGTTTGCGTGCATGCTGAGCTGTGAGTGCAGACTGCGCGTGTGCCGTACGTGCGAGTGGATCGTAGGATTAAGATGAGACGGACTGGACAGAAAATGTCAGACACTACTCTTAAAAATGTAACTGGTACAAGACTCGTGTAGCCTCTCTGTCATCCGGACAGTCTGTTCTGATTTGTGTGAATATTTTGTTACTGTTTTAATTTTATTTTATGATGTTTTTGTTGTTGTTTGTAAATGGCAATGAGCTTCCTGCCAGCCACAGTGCCCACCATCTCAGTTTCACTGCCCACTCTGCAACCACACGGGGGCATTGCGACTTCTTTTCCACACTGTTTGAATCGACAGAACCAAGAATGCACTGTGAAGAACAGCACAAAGTAGAAGCGACTCTTCCCGGATCCCCACCTTTTTAAACGTGTGGCTTCTTTTGTTTGTTTTATGGTGAATATATTAATATCTGCGTTCTATCCTTGTAGGATTAATGTTGTGTCGGCGTGGCTGAGAAGTAGTGTCGCGTCTAGCTCCTCCCTCTGGCTGGTCGAGGCGAGTAAGAAGAAAAAGAAAGCTGTTATGTCTTAATAGGAAAATACAGAAACAGCACAGACACTAAAGAGAAATATCTATAGTAACGTGTGGGAAAGGGAAAAGAATGCATAACGTGTGTAAATAATTACAGTAGCGTATCCAATTTAGTGTCTTTGTGTCTGCCTTTTTGTAAAAGACTACAGAATAAAGTAGAGAAGAGCCCCAGTGTCCAGTGGATGTTATCTTGCCTTGCATGTTAATGTTTCAGTGGCTGGATGTTATAATCCTGGACCAGAAATAAAGTGTTGGGGGGGGGGTGTTATTTTTGTGTGGAAGGTATTAGCCGAGAGGCCTTAAGACTCGTCACGATTCGGATCCAGCTCAGGGCCCGGGTTAGCGTTACTGCTCGTCTCATCTTTGTGACAGCCCTGGATGGTTTTTATTTTATTTCCCCCTTCTCGACTGAGAGCTGGCTGTTATGAGCACCGGGGGGTTTAGAGTATTATACTTTCAGCCGTAGAATGCACAATAAGCATGCACAGCAAAGTGCAGCTGCCATCCTGCCTTGTTCCTTGTATGACATTCAGTTCGTATTGGTGTCCATATACTGTGCAACACCCAAAAAAGCTTTTCTTTTCCTGTCCTCTAAAAAAATTGTTCCTATCACTGCCCGGCTGAGTCACGACGAAACCTCCTCTCTTTCCTGTTTTGTGGGTCGACAGTGCGGTCAGTCATCTTCCTACCTACAGTGTAAATATCCCGTCTTGTTATTTCAAGTATAAAAACCACATTATGCTTCTGCTCAGATAGACTGTTCTACACCACCCGAAGCCTTGCCCCACATGTGTTAGATCAGATATGTTCTTTTTAGCTTTGCTGAAATAAAACTGGATTAAAACAGACTTTTTTGGTTTATGTGGTACTTCAAAAATGTAAAAAAGCAGTTCACAGCACATGGAATGCATTTGAAATAGTTTTATTAACTATTTGTCAGGTCTTACAAAAATATGACAAAATAAATTAAAAGAAATAAATAATCCCATTTCCCAGTATTTTTCTTTAAAAGATCTTTTTTTGTACAGTGGTACATTGGAAGAGCGTATGATGTTGTGTAAGTGAGGCTTCCATGAAAATGTCTCATCTTTGAGGTTCGGCTCGGGCTTTAATGTAGCTGCGGTGAGAGTCTCACCTGTTCACATCCACTCTGAAACACAGAAACATTAATACGTCCATTCAGTCCTTTCCTGCTTATTCCAAATGAGGCAGACGATCTCCGAACCTTTCAAAGAAGCTGTTCTGATAAAGAGTCCGAGCTTCGGTCCTAATGCAGGCGATGCCTGCGCCGTGACGCTGCTGTTCCTCCAAACGTTACAGATCTCTGTTGCAGAACATGTTTCGCTGCAAAATGAAAAAAGTAACAAGCCGATTTCTGTTGTGATGCTCTTCAGCTTTACCTGAATAAGGTGGGAATGCACACATGGAAGTGACCTCCGCTCGGCATCAGCAGATCTATTCAGCGCAAAGTTCTGCTTCTCTATGGGACTTTTTCAAATGATGATAAATGGACTCTTATGCACCATGAATCATTTATCCATGAAATCCTGATGCTGCAAGAATAACAAGGGTTTCATGACACTGTGCTCAGCTACGTCATAACCGTCTCGCTCTGCTGCTCCCATGATCACAGACGCTGATGATGTCACGTTTGTCTTAGCCTCAAAATGATATTCCTAAAAATGATAACATGACTGCACAGACTATTTCGGTATTGCATTTAATGTCAGTAAGAACTTTTTGCCTCTCGGAAAGAACATTTTTCGTCTCTTCTGCAGGCATGTGAGCGAAAAATGGACAGACTTTTAAAACTAACACATTAAAGCTGCAACAGAATACAAAAACCTGTTTAGCCGATGGAGGCTGTTATTTTAGGTCAGGGTAGGTTCTTTACATTAAATAGGAAACAGGCGATCTGAGAGAGCTGACACTAAAACATAAAGGGGGGAAAATGCATAGAGTCTGGGTGAGGATGATGCTGTGGAACTGGGGTTTGAGGTTGGGTGGGGGGTGAGTGTAGAGCTTTAGTACTACACGTCAACTTTAACTCTGTATTATTGCCCGAATCCTCGCCGGAGGTGAAAGTGTGGAAATGCATAGTTAATGTTTCCGTATCTCGACAGTGCGACGGCCTCTGAATCCTCTCTCAGTGTCTCACATCATCACAAACTTGTCAGACTGCTTTAATTTTGCTGCCTGTGGTGTAGACTGGTGACTAAATAACCAGCTTCTTAACGTCATCATTTTATGTGGATAAACTGGCGCCACCTTCTGGAGACCCCGCAGAAGTGAAATACCAGCTAAGGGTAGATGTGCTGGGCTCGTTGAAAATACATGGATCATGCAAACAATATGCAAAGTACAGTACTGTGAAAAAGTTTTAGGCACTCTGAGATGTTTGTATGTTTTTGTAAATCACATGATGTCATCCTGCTTTTTGAAAAATGATGATGACCTCAAAATGTATCTTCAATGAGAAAAGGGAGTCCTGCAACACATGCATTGGTCCCTGCAGAACCTTGATGGTGATGTCATCAAGTAAGTCAGTAAATGCATGAAGGGAGAGACGCAGCCCGACTCCAGAGAAGGATTCTGGGTAAGATCTCCATAATGACTGAGCGACATGAAGAACTGCAGCTGCAGGCAAGTCTACTGTGGAAAAGTAATTAAATCATGTTCTCGCTGATGTAGGGTTTTTCTATTTACTGAACTCCTGTCAGGTAAACTGACATCACGTGTTTTAGTGCCTAAAACTTTTATAGAGTACTGTACGTCTTGGGTTAACATTTATTCTGAAAAGTTCTGCACTGGTTAAAAAAGGGGGAATTTCCATCATCTGCAAATAAAAACAGCTGTTCAAGAACAAAAGAAAACATGAATATTTTGAAAGCTCGTTGTTGCCGACAGCATGCACCATGTGAAAGGAGGAAATGAAAAGAAATGCAGTTTTTTGCATAATGATGAGGCAGGCTGGTGTGGGCCCTCTGTGCCGAGGTGGTTTCTATGCAGGGCGTCAGGCTTTAGTGCAAATGTTACTTCTTTAACTCTGTGCTCGTTTGCCAAGTCTAGCTGGAGTTTGTGGAATGAGGCACCATCTGTGTTTACAAGGCGCTCTACGGGCTCGGATGGAGAACAGCATGCGACGGGCATCTCTGCTCCTTTTCCTCGAAAATCACTCGCTCTTCCAAAATACTGTGATTTTTACGACTTACTAAGCTCACCGCTTTCTATTCGAGCAAACCGGGTTCTGCAAAGCTCAGACCTCACCTCTGCTTTGAAAATAAAGCTGGTGATACATCAGGGGCGACTGTTAAGGAGGGGCTTATGCGATGATTGACACTTAATAAAAAAACAAAAACACTGACTCATATTGCTTTTCCACTCTTCAGCTTCAGTATGAAAGCGAAGGGCCCAACAACTCCTCGCAGTTTAAAAATGAGACTGATTTCTAACGATCGTTGTGTGGTGACAGCTAAAAAAAACACTCTCAGTAATTATTTGATGTACAATCTCTGATCCGTTCGTACCGCCATGTAAGCGTTTTCTCCTTAAACTCCTCCCCTCCACGACAGACTGTCACGTGTTGGTGTGAAGCCAACGAGATGTTTACAATTTCTGACAAGAAGAAATCAGGAAACACAGCTCTGCTTTAAAGGCTTAAAAATATTAGAAACGCAGCTCATGCATTTCTTTATGTATTGCAGACAAGGAAGAATTTGTATATTTGTGTGTGTGTGTGTGTGTGTGTGTGTACTCGGTCATGGGCTTTCGTCTTTCTTACAAAGCCTGTTTTTTTGTTTCTTTCTTTTTTTTAATTTATTTTTGTCTCGCAGCAAAAAAGCCAAACCGGAACAACAGTCTCGTCTCATCAGCTTCAGCTCCGAGTACACCGGCCTGTGACAGCACAGAGGGCAGGTCAGGCCTTCCTCACAGTAAACACGTCACCTGTTCAGGTGAGATGGAACCAAAGACAAGTTGGGCTTTTTGTTGTTGTTGTTTTCTAGATTTTAAAACCAGCCGCGTCCAAGTCTGACGAATGTCCGTTCTCTGCGCCTTCCCCTCCGGGTGAGGGGATCTCGTCTGGAACGCCATTCAAGTCAGACCGGGAAGGCTGTCTTTCCGACGTCTGCGATGATGACCCCTCTCCTGACCGGGGCAGCGGAGCCCCGTTCGTGCAAGTCCCTCCCTCGGATTTCCCAAAGTTAAACAACTTCCCGGGGTTGAAGGCTTTATTGGGTGACTGAGAACGCTCCTGAGAGCTGCTACCTGATAATGATGATGATGATGGCGCCGCTGTCGCCGTGGCGCCGGCGGATGTGGCGCCGGTGGCCGCAGAAGCCGCAGCACCTTCCCTCTTATTCTCAGGCGACTTGAGGAATTTGAAGCTCAAGAAGCCGGGCAGTTTTGGCTCGCTGCCCGTGGGTGACTGAGGGGAGCGGGCGCCACCCGAGGAGAACTTGCTCTGCAGCGGGATGATCTGCTTCAGCTTCATCACGTTATTATTGGCCAACAGGGAGCTGGGCCTCTTGGGCTTGTCCGACCCGCCGCTCCCTCCTCCGCCTCCACCCCCAGAACGTGATTTGCTGCCGTGACCTTTGTCGTGGTGGTGATCCCCCGAAGGGTCGCCTTTGCTGTCGTCCCGCTCCCTCTCCCTGCGAGCCATGTGCTCTGCCTGCCTTTGCCTCTCCTCCTCCTCCCTCTTCCTCCTCTGCAGCTGCTGGTAATGCTGCTGCGCCTGCCGCTCGTGCTTCTGCAGAGGAAGGGAAACGTTCTCACAATGCATTCACAAAGAATCAGCACTAGCCAACTACTACAATACTGCAGCGCGACGTCTAAAAAAGCCTTACTACAGTCAGAATCTTGCATTAGTGCTCCCGGGGCAGCTACAAGCTAATCTCTTTTTCTGTGTTGTGCAGCAGAGCTGACAACTTTACAGTAACACAGTCATTTTGCTACAATATCAAAGCAACTTTAGTCATTTATTTCCAAAAAGAAACAACTGCAGTTCTGTAGCATCATAAGGTTAATGAGGGAGACTAAAGGGCTTCTTCAAACTCCCTGAAGTCACCTTAAAGGCCTCCCTGCGCTGGTAATCCAGTTTAGCCATCTCCTCTTTGACCCACGTAGGAATGTCGGGAATAGCCACATGGATGATGTATTTCAGCAGGATGGCAAAGTGCTGCAAACAGACAGAGAGGTGGAAAACAAGTCAAAGAATTATAAAGTAATTCACGTACAGTAAATAGGACACAGTGCTTCAAACACCCTCTTTAAGCACTTGAGGTCATTCTCGCAACGTTTGGGCTCAAACTATCTTCATTATCAGGGCAGCACAGAGCTGCAGGCTGTTTACCTCTGTGGCTGCAGACGGCCGGCACACAGTGAAGCACAGCCAGTTTCTAAATATGTTACAACTGCAGCAGCAGCGTTGTGCACAGAGGGTTTCAGTTCCTTTGTTCATGCGTTTGGTGAGTTAAAACCGGTTTGATGTCATCGCTTTGAACAGCACGGGCGATTTGATACTTTGGAATAAGTTGTTACACAAAAGGGGTTTTTTTGGTCAGCGAGTAAAGATTATCTCACTGCAAAAACTATAAAATGCGTAGTTATAATATAACAGCACGTGTCATGACGTGACCGCCAATCTCCTATTAGTAAACTATTTCCTGTTGTGTCATGAAAGTGGAATCTCGGTGTTAAACAGTTTACCGTCTGATGAAGTGGTTTGAGTAAATGTTTGTTCTGTTAAATGTCCATCGCAGTCTTTACAGGTAGGAAAACTGTGTGACGGGAAACGGCTGAAAGAGCGCCGCTGTGTTTCCGACTGACGAGCAGGAAGTAGCTGCGGTACCTCGAGGATGACGATGGAGATGATGGCCATCTCAGGGCTGAGCCATGGAAAAAGACGCTGTAGCTGACCACACTGACCAATCAGGTAGCAGTTCACTATGATGGCAATCAGGCCCATGGCTTCCATCGCAGTCTGTGAACGGGGAAAAAAAAAAAAAAACAGGTTTCCATTTTTTTCTGACTTTGCTCTTAAATCAAGTTCAGCCAGACTCTGATTACTGATTAACTTCGGTTATTAACATTAATGCCGTTTGTGTGTTAATCGACTCCCCTTGACCTTTAAATCCATCACTTTTAGATGTTCACACAGTGCATTTCTTACCTGCCACTGGCCGATGCTCTCCACACGGACTCCAAAAGGTCTCTGCAGGCCGGTGCAGAGCTTAAAGGCATCACTGCGGATCTCTATGATGTTGTTGATGAGAGCGCACATGGCAGCCAGAGGAAAGGCGGAGGAGAAGAGCACCACGTAGCCAAACTGGACAAACATCTCCTGGTAGTCTTGGAAAGTGTCCTAAGAAGGACAAAGTGGAGCAATGAGCCAAACACGGTCTGTTCAGTACGTGACTACGTGCTGAGGACGACGCTGCATTTTCTGTGGACTAAAGTCATTTGTAGATGAGATATTTAAGATATAATGAGATATGACAGTCATACAAGTGTTTGTAACCTTTTGAGTTCTGTAGGATTCATGTTGTAGTTCTCATATTCAAAATGTGACCAATTTATAAAGAGAATAATAGAGAACGTGTCATTCTGCCTGTAAATATTAGATGTTTAGAATGAACTGTGATGAAACTCTGCAGGTGGGTGGAGTCGAGTCATGTTAACAATCCAGCAAACTGTGGCTTACATCTACCGAGGTCTGCAGGGTCAACTTAACGATTTATTGGTCAGAAAAATGATAAAAAGGCTTATGACTTAGAAACTATGATTATTACACGTGTGGTGGACAGTCAACATCGGTCGACATATGTAAAGTACTGATTTTAAAAGGCTCAAAATATCACATTTGACTCGGATTGATCTGAAGCTCAAAGTGACAGTAATGCTGTACCGAGCTATGTAAATCTATGCAGGCTTTTAGTGATTCTAAGTTTCACGTTACTCAATCACCTCTGATCGCTTCTTCAAGGTCAACTGAGGTCAAACTTTCAAAAGAATCTCAGATCTTTAAAACTATGCTTCACATTCTGCTGCCCTATGGGGATACTAAATATCACACTACAGTTTGGATCCAAATATGTCACACTTGACCTCTGACCTCACTTTTGCATTTCCCTTCTGTCAGTAGTTTAAGGAGCTTGGAAAAAAAATAGTCTGGACTTCTTTAAGTTTCCTTGAAGATGTTTCATCCGAGAAGCTTCTTCAGTTCTAAGAGCGACTGGTGGACAGTCCCAGAGCCCTGTGGGAGTGTCCCCAAGAGGGTCGTGGACCCCCTATTGATCCTCTACCTAATCACACGAGCCAAGGTGTGAAAACAGGTGTAGGTCACAATCAGTCAAAGTTTTGGGTGAGCTGACTGTGAAACCTAGCCCCACCCTATCATGTGATTTCCTGAGGTCAAAGGGCCCAGGATGTGAGTGGATGTTAAGGCGTCTGGGAAGGATCTCAAAACTGGATTATAGATGTGTTTTAAGCCCTGCCTCTGTTCAAAGATGGTCGTCCACAGTGGACATAGATGTTTCTTTCACTGACGATGCTTCTTGGATGAGAGGTGAGAAGAAGTCCAGACACTTTTCTTTCCGAGCTCCTTAGACTAGGATGAGCTGGATGACTGAGAACCTTCACAGACACCTTCTGTCAGTTATTTCAAGTCTATTAAAATGAGTTTCAAAAGCATAAAAAAGTTTAAAAAGAGCAAAGTAAACACCGCCCAGAGAGTGAGTCTGTGTTTGAAACTGTCACTGATGTGTTTCTGCTGGGAAACAGGAGGAAATGATAATCTCCTACGACGGTAATAACAGATTAAATATGAGAACAACACCCAGGGTAACAGGATACGTGCAGGGTGAGTACATATGCACACTTACTGAGTACGTCTGCATGCAGCTCTCCATCTCCGCCTGGGTGAGCGTGGTGCTCTCTCTCTCCTCTGGGGGATCCATCCACGATTCCCTTTTCGTTTTCGGCTCGACCCTCTCGGCGCTCCGGCCTCTTCTTCTGTGACGCAGCGATGTGCTGCCCTCAGATCCAGAAGGCAGCGGGGCGGCGGCGGCGGCACCAGCGGCAGCATTAGCAGCCTCAGCCCCGCCCCCGCTCGAGTCCTTCACATCATGAATTCCGTTGTCGTCGTCGTCGTCGCACATTTCGAACACCGAGGCCGGGTCCATTCCCTTTTCCACCATCGTGGGGCTTCCCTCCTCCAGAAAGCTGCTGTCCACGGGGGGCCCACTGCACGCCGCCTTTCTGTCCACCTTAACGACGACATCACTGATCAGTTACGTGATTCAACCTCTAAAGCGTGAACAAACTAACGCAGGTCACACGGCACTGTACCTTCTCTATGAAGCTCACTTTCCTCAGCTTCAAGCCGCAGTCGATCAAACTTTCCTCCTCCGTCTCTCCTTCGCTGAACCTCCCGCTGTCAGCCTCGTCCTTCTCACCTCCCTCCTCCTCATCAGGCACTCCACATCCTCCGTTCAGACACTTCTTTTCCCTGAGAGCAGGTGAAGAGGCAGATAAACGTCAGAGTAACTGTGTGCCACTCACAGCGGCGTTCTGGTGGTCTGTGCACTCGATGTCTGATAGCTATGAATCATAACTGCATGCGGTGCGTGAACAATAGCAGAGGACGATGTGTCGTTCTGTTTGAACCCGAGCGGCTCTGTTTGTAGTGACTAACGCAGTAAGTGTTGGTGTGAATGACAGCTAAACGCATCAACGTCACGGTTCGCCACACCGACACAATCGGATCTTTCAGCACATCCTTTCTTTACTGCATCATCTTTACTGAACAGCTGACAGCACCACCTTCTTTCTGGCTGCCCCACTCCAGGCCTGGTGCCCCTCAGTCCGGGTCCTGGCATGGTCTGGTCAGTGGGAGATGCCATGGCTCTTCCAGCTGCCAGCCGGGCATATTTCAGCAGCACTGAGAGCAGCAGGTCCCACACGGCTCGCAGCGTAAGCTCTCCCAGCTTGTGACGCTCATACAGGTAAGGCTGCAGCACCTCCTTAACGTTTTGAAGGAACTGGCGTATGATGAGTAGAGTGGCCAGCATCTGACAAACACAAGGCAGAGAAACAGCTGCAGCACTCACAGATCACAGCAGACTGATTGGAGCATTGAAAAGAAACAACAGGATGGATTACAGTGGACAGAGCAGAGAGAGAGAGAGAGAGAGAGAGAGAGAGGTCTTCATAAAATAAGGGAAGAACATTTCAAATAAAGAGACGTGTATGCAGACTGTGTGCTCAAGGAAGCTCCGCCCTATTCAAAGCAGTGGGAAGGACCCTGTAACTGGGGGTCCTGAGGTCTGTGTTAGGCAGCAGATCTGGTTTATCCTTCAGTCGTTGTGTCACGTCCTAATCTAACTCTAAAAAGTCCAGCAGCCTCCCACCTACAGACCTCGCTGCACACGGCTGACAAGAACGAACCGCCGATCTCAACTACACTGTTTCACCAAGCCGAGACACAAAGTGACGCACAATATTCAACATGCACACCCCAATAATTAAACCTCCACCCTGTGGCAGCACAGGGTGGAGTGAAAAGTTCATCAGTCTTGAAACTACAAAGTCTCTTTAGACGCAGCAGTCAAGACGTGTGACAGGCTTATCTGTGGACAGCTGACTAGAAGCATCAAAGTTGTCATGTTTTCCCGGCTCTGTCATGGCTGCACCTCTTCCCACGGTCCCACAGAGGCCCGGTCCCTCGTTTAAATACTTTGACCTGTGGGTGAACAGGAGACGTCCAAAACAGGAACGTGTTTGTGCTTTAAAAGGAACTGACGGGAAGCAGAACGGCTACAAATAAAATAATTTCATTCGTTTTAATCTCATGTGTGAGTCCAACAAGGACAAAGTTCTTTGTTTCTGAAAATCTAATCTGAGAGAAGAAATATAAATGATGCGTGACAATAACAGAGATTAAGATTAAACGGGTAACTGAACACAACTATACTCTTATCATTTTGGGATTCATGTGTAATAACACTGTAGACCTTCATTTATGTTTGATTCTTATTGGATGTGAACGTGTCTGTCTGTGCACACAGGATTTATTTAGCTTTACAAAATAAAGCTGCTTATTTAATCTGGTTAAACTCTGTGATCTCCTGTTTTTTCCAACAAATAATGTTTCTTTGTTTGTCTGATCTTGTCAATAACCACAAAAACAGAAACTGAGTTGCATTAAAACATAACTGAGCTTTAACAGTCAAAGCCAAGAGTTTAATATGTCTTCATTCATTTAATACACACATGCAGAGGTTAGACATTTCAGAGACTGCATCACTGCAAAGCTCAGTTCCTCCGGGTCAAACACTGATGCAGAAGATGCTACAGCACAGAAACACAGAGAGCATAATGGACATAGTCTTCTGTCAATAATGGACAGTACAGGAAGTGAGAGAAGGAGACGCTGGTCTCTGATTGCTGATATATCTCAGCACTGCTTAGTCACATAACAGCTGATTTCTCTCTCATCAGCTGGAAACAAGAAAAGTCTCACATGTTTTCAAACTGATCCTTCGTGGGAGTTCTAGTAAATGGATTAACTGACTCTGAAAAAGCTTGTACCTGGGCTGTGCTGGTTTAAACTGGGAAAACTGGGAAGTCAGCTGACACCGAGAGTCTGAAAGGTGGAGCAGATGGTGAGAAGCTGAGGGACAAGACGACTCACAGAGAGGAAAAAGCCCAAGAAAGAAATCCACAATTCCCATCACAAGGATAACCAAGGACTGATCCCAAAAGAAGAAGCATGAAGAGGCGTGTTTTGAGAGTTGATGTCATTGAATATAAAGTTTGTTTTAGATAATCAGACGTTATCTGCTGACAGCTACAAAGTCCCAAGTCTCCCAAATACAGAGACATAATGAAAGCAGCCCTGCAGCCATTTAACAACATGGAAGTTTGGAGCTTTCAGCAGACAAACCAGCACAAGTTCTTTCCAAAGCACAGCTGCTCACTGATTGGCACCGAGCTGGCATGCAAAGGCATAACGGAGGTGGTCAGAAACGGACCTCTGACCTTCCCTACACGCGTAACAGGGATCGTACTTTGTTCCCGAGTAAAGCCCTGAAGAACCAGGGAACAGAGACCACCAGCATCTTGATCTTCAGGGAGACGTGAGGCAGCACATTGACCCGGACCTGCCGCTGCAGACTCCTGATCAGAGACAACACCAGCAGCATCTTCCACAAACGGACAAACGCACAGATGTGCGGATTAATGACAACGTCGACGAGTGCGTGTGAGTATCTGAGCGGCGGAAACGTCTCACCTCTTTCAGGCGCTCCATGTCTTTGAGGTAGAATCCGATGTAAAAAAGGCTGAGATAGGAATTTACAAACTGAAACTGCAAGAGACAGAAATGCCAGGTGTGATTAAATAGGAAGAGGAATTAGCACTATAAATCCCAAAGCAAAGGACGACACTTACAAGAACCATTTTGATGATGAGATTTTTCTCATAGGCACTCTGGAGTCTATAGTTTTCTGTGGAAACAACATCAGCCATCTCTTAACACACCTGGCGAACCATTAAAAAAATGCAGCACACAGTGAAAGTTTTGATAATTAACTACTTAATTAGTAACTAATGAACAGACTGGTACTTCTGTAGTGCTTCACTCCTTTATTTGAGCGCTCAAAGCACTTTCTTCTACAAGCCTGATTCACCCAATCACACACTCACACACACACACACTCACACACACACACTCACACACTCACACACACACACTCACACACACACACACACACACACTCATGCCTTTTTCGTTCAGCCTAACATTCACACACGCTGATGGACGCATCGTGTCCAGACTGCAGGAACCTTCTGATTAGTCCGACCTGCTCGACCTCTCGAGCTGCAGCCAGCTCAGCAGGTCACGCTCAAAAGGAATTGCAAGCGATTCATAATTAATATTAAGGAAGCGACTTTTAGAAGATCATCTTCAATAAGAGACGCTCTGCTCTGAATCTGCGGTTACGTTTTACCGGCCTAGAAGCTCAGCGCTCACCCATGTCATTGAGCCAGCAGGCGATTTTCCTGTACACCTCATCACATGCAGTCACAGTGATAGCGAGCATGATTTTGGGGATGAAGCGAGCCAGCCGAGGCATTTCCTTGATCCCCATCACAAACTCCTGCAGAGACACAAATACAACTTCTCACTTATCAGCCCCCAAAGGAAATAAACACTCGCATTCTGGAGCCGGATTATGAAGCGTGCAGTCTATTCGTGTATTATCAGTTACTGTTGTTTTGGTTTCGTGGCCATTAAAGCTTCTTTAAAACGCTTCATTACGTCAAACTCTAAAAGAAATCTGACAAAAGAAGATGATTTTTTGGTGTTAAATTTGCTGCTGCGTTCATCAAAGCGGGACACAACAAAGAAAACAGATGCTGACAGCTGGACTGACCTGCAGCTCAAAGCAGATGAGCATGACCAGGAAGACAAAACAGAGACAGAGGATACAGATGGGCAGGCTGACCAGCCACCTGAATAGACGCCTCCGCCACGGAGGATAGTAGAACTCCTCGCATCCCGTTATAGGACTGCAGCGCTTGATTCCCTGCAGACAGGCAGAGAACATGAAACAGCGTTAAAGAGGAGAGGCTGGAGGAAAAAGTATTATCTGTAGAAAGCACTTTTATTTGAGTTCTCAAAGGTAAAAAGTGAAGCGGAGCCTTCAGCCATCGATACACGGGAGACTCGCTGCCTTTATTGTTAGCTTTAAATGTTCCTTTTTGATAAAGCCAATATTTCAGGGGTGGATCAGGTGACCCTGAGCCACTCATTAGTGACACTGTTAGATAAAAACAATAACAGTCATATTTTTGTTTTGTGCTTTTTCTCCTCTTTGCATTTTTTTCTTCAACTTTTGAAAACACAAAGTGCAAAATGTGCACGTTTCACATAAATGGACATAAATGGACTGTTTTCTACTCACTGCTCAAAGCACTTTATACAACTCGCCTCATTGACTCACATCAGTACTGTGGTTAAGTCGAGGCAGCCGTCAGAAATGAAACCCGTCCTGTCGAGTCTCTGATCTAAGCATTTACTGTAATTCATTTGCTTCCCATTAAGTTTTGAATCCATTTTAAAATTCTTGTATTTGTTTTTAAGTCTCTTAATGGTCTCGCCTCTTCTTATCTGTCTGAGCTGCTTCACCCTGATGTGCCGCCGCCTGCTCTCAGCTAACCAGGTGCTTCTGACTGTCCTGGAGACATATTAGAAATCCAGAGGAGATCGAACCTTTGCAGCTTTGGCTCCCAAAATGTGGAATGAGCTTCCTCTCAGGCTCCATCCCTCAGCTCATTTAAAAACACACCTTTCCTCCTCGGCCTTTAGCCGATGTGAGTTATCATCTGTGTTTTTGCCCTGTGTATGTACCTGCACCGATTTATTCTTTTGTTCTCTTATTTTTATTTTTGTACAGCACTTTGATCAGCTGTTGTGTTGTTTTTGAAGTGAAATTCTCACAAACACTGTTTATGCTTTTGTACTGAAGTGCTTTCTATCTGACATTCATACTTCATTATTTTCTTTCCCGAAGATATTTGGCATCCAGGCTGGAGCAGCCAGGGATCAAACCACCGACCTTCCGATTAGTGGACGACCTGCTCGACTCCTGAGCTACAGCCAGTCAATCAATCAATCAATCAATCAATCAATCAATCAATCAATCAATCAATCAATCAATCAATCAATCAATCAAGCAATCACTCCTCAGTTCCACTTCTGACATCTCCTTGTAATGGGGTAAAAAACTAAACCTCCGTTCCCAAATTATATAGTTGAAGTTTCTGTCAATAATAGCAGGAGAAAAAAGTCAACTGTACAGGAGTCAGCATCATTCTGATGTGGCCGCTATCATTGGTGAGCATTTATCAACAGGTCGCTGTATTTTCAGCTGTAGTCCTGCAGGGATGTTTTTCCATAACAAGGACAGCATGTAACCAGTTTCACCAGTGTTATACTGGGAGCTTCCAAAAAGCTATTGTTTCTCATTTTTAAATATTATCTGGATATTTGCCCACTATAGAGCAAATATCACTCAGCTTCATTACATGTTGGACTATTTGTTGATTCATGCTCTGCTTTAAATCTGTCCTCCTATTTTCCATCAACTTTCAGATCCACATTGTTCACCTTTAATTCCTGTTACAAAGCTTTGTTCAGTGTTACTCTGCTGTATAGTCTCTATCTGACGGTGTAAAGCACCTTGACTGAGTCAGAGTTAATTTCTCTCACCCGGAACTGAGGCCGTGGTTCCTCCAGGGACTCTGCAGGCGCGTCCAGCGTTCCCCACTTATACGCCAGCTCCGCCCCCCTCCGCTTCCACCGCTCCAGAAACAGAGTGGCCCACACCACATTGAAGAGGGCAAACACCACGCAGCAGATGTCCCGGCTCGTCTGAGGCAAGCATGCAGACATTTATCGGTTTGATTGGGCGGTGTCATTGTTTCCTATTCCTACACAAGCACACGGCTCGTCTCTGCTCACCTGATCGGACTCGGTGAGCATCCAAAGCACAAAGCCGATCACGGCAGGATATAACATGGAGGTGGTGTAGAAGCCCAGCCAGGCAAAATACATGGCAATCTTCACCCCGAAGTAGTCACAGATATCATCTGTTTATGAGATTGATAAGATACCAGTAAGAGAAACAGCAAAGTCAGAAATGGAAACAGCGTAAAAGCGTGCTTTAATTTATTAACCTAACGGCTGCTTCTCACAAACAGCCTGGACCCAAGACTTCATCAGCTGGCTGAGGATCCTCTGCTCATGGAGAGGGAACACCTGCTGGATCACACCTCTCGCACTCAGCTCCGGGACTGCAGAGAGTAAGTGAGCAGCAAAACATATTTAAGCAGATAATTTACTTTATTTAGTTAGAGAGAGAAACACTCGAGGAGAGGAAATCATAACTGCAGTAATCACACACATCGCAGCCTCCTGAAGACAACGGAGCGTTTAGCTCTGATCACTTACTGATTGGCTGGCCTTCCAGGAAGCTGATATTATGAAGCACCTCCCCTTGTTTGGCACGTAGATTGTCCAGCCAGTATTTAATGATGCTCTGCCTCTCCTGCAGCCGCCGAGAGGAGGAAGCAACGTGAGAAAAACGTTTCCCAGTGTAGTTACCTGGGAATAACTGGAGTCGCACTGACCTGCGAGGTGAAGAAGCACAGCTCGCTCTCGATGTTCTCGTAGATGTAGTCCTCCTCGCAGGAGAAGCTTCGTGTTCCTCCACCAAACTCGGGCTTCACTGCTTTCCTCAGTCCCATTTCCTCGGCGCCTCGCAGCAAACTGCACGACGACATCAGGCAGGTTTTTTTTTTAAAGCCAGCCTCAGACGCCCAGACTACATGTTTAATCTGTGTCATCTGCAGTGCATTAATCTCGTCTAATTAAATCTCCTTTTGTTTCTAATTGCCTACACAGCAACACCCGGGCTCTCACACTCTGCTGGTGGTTACACTGCACATTATGGAGGCGGCGAGAGGAATAATGGGAGTAATTACATAGTAACAACAACACGCGGTGTTGTCTCTCTTTTTACAGCTATGAATTATAAGCATGTATGCCTGCATACTGCCACGGTGCTTTTTTCTTCTAACATGAGTTTGGACTGTTGGTTAAACCGATGATTGAACACTAAAAATAATCCCAATAATCACCTGATTTATCTCCATTTATTCACAGCACTGCAGCATTTCTGTTTGGCCAGTTCTCCTTTTTACCAAGGAAAACAATGGTTTGTCCTTCAGCTGTAATGTCTGAACCTCATCTCATTTCCCATCATGCCTTCCTGCACATCTTCTATCCCCATGCTCTCGTCCTCTTTCATGCCCACGCTGTCTTCTCTCAGCCTCCCCTCTTCATCCATCGCTCTCCTCCCCTCCTTCTATCCCATCATCCTTTTTTCCATCTCCGTCTGTCCTTCCCGCCGGCCTTGTGCTGAAATCTCAATAATAATGCAGCTCCCTCTCTGTTCCCTACAGGCTAAGAGCTCACCTCGCCCTCACATGTATATAT
Organism: Oreochromis aureus; assembly: GCF_013358895.1. Lineage (NCBI taxonomy): Eukaryota > Metazoa > Chordata > Actinopteri > Cichliformes > Cichlidae > Oreochromis > Oreochromis aureus. Next base: position 1,910,593 of record NC_052958.1, read on the forward strand.
AGTCTTTACGCGCACACACAAAGAAGTACAGCCGATGTGGGCCTGTAACAGCCATCCATCATGCAGCTCCGTGTACTCGCAGGGGCAGCACAAAGAAGCACGGACGGCACCTGATGGATTACAGCAGAAATCTGAGGTGTAAGCTTCTGTTTCACAGCTGAATACTGCTTACAGCGCAGAACCGTCACAATAAAGGTCCTTGTGTGAGGAAGAAAAAAATAAGGCTTTATCTGTTTAAAGCAACTGTTTAGTAATCGAAGCCAAAACCAGGAGGCCTTTTAGAGGCGTGCAGCTGCTGCTGCTGCCAGGAATCTTAATGAGATTCTCTCTTTTCTTATTTCATCAAAAAATGTTCAGCTTTTTAACAAGAAAATACAAAAACACAAAGAGAGAAAGTCTTACTGTGAGGCTGGACGCAAAGTGTGGACAAAGCTAACCTTGTAAAAGAACGTAATACTGCTGATGGAGAGCTCTGCATGTAAGGGTTTATGCTAATGTAGCAGAGGTAATGCAGAAACTCAGCAGATCCAAATGCCACACTGTAAACTGCCCCGTCAGAGCAGCAGAATGAGTAACTGATGACACGTCAGGTAAGAAAATGTTCTGTTACAGCTGAATTTGCTGCTTTCAGATAAATGAATGAAGCCTTTCTGAAAATAACGAACAAAACGCTCCCGAGGCCACACGTACAGCTCCATCCTGCACCCAGAGCTGCTTCTCTTTCAACAATGATAACAACACAATTATAAATCATGTGATGATATAAAACACGCAGGACAAATGGCACAGCTGAACATATCCAATAAAACTGAAACAGGAAAGGATTTCTCACTGCTTCATGGTGGACCAGGAATCATTATCCGAGGGGAATTCAAGAGGACGTGGAGTACTTTCTGGGTTATGATTTCTATCACATGAAATGTAGGTCAACCAACAACAGCAGGTGTGTGTGTGTGTGTGTGTGTGTGTGTGTGTGTGTGTGTGTGTGTGTGTGTGTGTGTCTTTACATATCTTTGTGGGGACCAAATCCTGGTCCCCATGAGTTTGAGACTAAAAATGTGATTTCAGTGTCAGGGTTACAGTTGAGTTATGATTAGGTATCATCTCTAGGCAGGTGTATCTCTTAGGCATTGATTTTTCATGGTTAGGGTAAGCAGTTAGGGAAAATGAGATGTCCCCACAAAGATATGAAAACACATTACAGTGTGTGTGTGTGTGTGTGTGTGTGTGTGTGTGTGTGTGTGTGTGTGTGTGTGTGTAAACAGAGAGACTGATCGGGTCAAACTCCATTTTCTTTGAGCAAAACCCACTGGCACACTTTTAAAAAAGCACTCAGTCCATCCTTCCTCGCCACCTTTCCTCACCACTTCCTTTTTGCTTTTCTTTACCTTGCATCCTTTCTGCTTTTATCTCTCTCTCTCTCTGCCACGCCCCTTTGTCTCTCTCTCTTCTTTTCCACAATCTGTCCACTCTTATTGCATTCACAGGTAAAAGGTTTATTTTAGATAAGCCCTTTGTCTAAAAGCGCAGTCAGCACAGAGGACTCAACATTTGTTAAGAGGTGAAATGCAGCACAGGAGCAGCTGCCACCCTGATCCCCAGATTGTATTTCTCTGTATTTATACGTCAAAGTCAGCACTGATATTAAAGTGACCCTGGACTCATCTGTGACGGTCTGTGACAGTGGGAGTGTAATCACAGCAGATCCACTTCACAGAGGTTAGCATGACGCTAAAGCCTCTGGAAAACCTGAAAGACCAGCAGCAGAGGAGTAATGCTGATTCACCAGGCGTCAGCTCCACTCGTGATTCACAGAGTACGAGCTAAACTGCTGCGCCTACTATAAGCTGCAACTAAATTTAAAACTATGATAAACAGAGGCGCTGCTTCACACCGACACAGAACAGCAGGGTTATTCTCGTCTTTTACATCCCGACTCCCGTAGTAACGTTCAAAAATAACTACACCTCGAGCCAGTGGGGGACGAGGCGATATTAAGTAATATCTGCGATGGGTAGTTTGTTAATTATTGATCAGTTAAAACAGCACCAACATCTAAACTATGATATGGCTGAAGAAGCAGTGACGACGAGAACAAGCGAGAGTAAAAATCAGTTTTATCATAAATCTATAATATTCCAGTCATTTTAAATGAGAGAGTGAAACATTGAACCAACTGATTAACTAGAAGAACAGTCGAGACGATAATCAATAGTAAAGTGCTGCAGTCCTACTGTCAGCGGCATCAGCCAACAAAATGAACAGAAGCATGAACCAGAGATTTCTTTCTGATTTGATTGGTTGATTTCTTACTTTTCATACGTGGCGGTGATGAAGAATGCGTAGACTCGCGTGTGTTTATGATGTCGGATCTGGATGATGAGCTCTGGGATTCCCAGTCGGATGTGGTTCAGCAGCCATAGTAGCGTGTGGTCATCTGTAGTATCTGTAACAGGAAGTGGAAACACAAAGAGCTCGTGTTCACGCCCCCGTAGGATCTGCCGAGTACTCCCACAGTCTTTGCTTTTACTGCTGAGCAGCTGGAGGTGTAAGGTCAGACTACTGAACACGTGAGAAACACTTTTTCTCTCTGTTGCTGTAAAAATCATCACGTTCTTCTTGGCCTGCAGGGTGCCGACCTAAACTAGGAAATAAGAGCACATTTAACATTTTTCCAGCGATACTACAGCGACTGACTGAGCGTCGGAGTAAAAGCTCGTGTTCACTGCAGTTATTGGAAAGTTAACATGTATCAATAATAAGACTTATGTTGCTCCAGGACTGTCATTGCAACTGAAAAGTCTTATTGTATGCTGCGGCCAATCAGCTCCCAACAGTCCTCATGGTAAGTAAAGACCCTGCAGCACAGGTGTCCAACTCCAGGCCTCGAGGGCCGGTGTCCTGGTTTTAGATGTCCTTGATCCAACACAGCTGATTTAAATGGATAAATGACCTCGTCAACATGTCCTGAAGTTCTCCAGAGGCCTGGTAACGAACTAATCCTTTGATTCAGGTGTGTTGACCCAGGGTGAGATCTAAAACCTGCAGGACACCGGCCCTCGAGGGCTGGAGTTCGACACTCATGCCCTACAGTCATGGGGAGAAACCCCAACAATCACACGATCCTCTATGAGCCAGCACTTGGCGACAGTGGGAAGGAAAAACTCCCTTGTAACAAGAAGAAACCTAAAGCAGAATCGGATTCGAGGATGGACGGCCCTCTGCTGGGACCGGTTGGGAGTGAGGGGAGGAAGATGAGACAAAAGACACACCATGGACGAGAGCCAGAGATGAATAATAACTAATGATTAAATGCTAAGTTGTGTTCAAACATATAGAGAGTAGAAGAAGAAACAGTGCAGCCCTCAGCAGTCTAAGTTAGATCTGATCCAGGTCTAACTTTAAGCTTTATCAAAAAGGAGCGCTGTAAGCCTAATCTTAAAAACAGAGACTGTGTCTGTCCTCTGAACCTTAAATATTTCAGTTCTTTCTTTGGTCCATGTGATTGTTTCTGCCAAAACTCTATAAATTTCCTCAAGGCATTCCCAGGACATCACAATGGGCCGAACAATCCAAAGAAACACTGTGCCTCCGAGAGCCTCTGTGCTACAACAAACAATAATTCAACAATAAGTCTAAAAACACCAGCCCTGACTTTTGGTTTGCAGAATACGAGGCGTAGCCTCCCAGGTGAAATTTAGGCGTTCGGCCCGTTCCTCTGCCAACCTCCTCGGCCTGTGAAATGAGTCTCATAACCGTCAGTTGCACTGAGGGTCCTGGAGCTGCATTAATGTTGTGCTTTAAGAGCAACACCTACATCCATCGCTTGTTCCAGCATTTCAAACACAGGGATTACCCTCTTTTCCTACATGAAAAGCAAATTAAAATGTGTGTGATGATGAGCAGTAGCTCCACACTGAGGATTAACTGTAGACAGTTCTGTGGTTGTGATATCAAAGGTTAAATGAATGAGCTGTCAGTCGGGGTCCTCACACATATAGAAACAAGCAGGAATGTGTGTGTGTTTGATTGACCTGCAAATGTCATGAGGACGTCGCAGTTCTCTGTGGGCACCGTTTTCATCCAAGACTTATGAGACATGATGTGTCTTCCAGCCTGCAGCAGCCGCTTCCCGAACAACTTATCTGAAAGACAGAGAGACAGACGGACACTCAGAGAGGGGGACAGTCACCTTTTCAAAGAGACAGAGTGTAAGCAGAAGTGGCATTTTTAACATTTTCACACACCCCCGCCACCTGAACCCACTTTACCCAAACCCTTACCCCTGCTGACACACACACACACACACACACACACACACACACACACACACACACACACACACACAGGTCTTTCTTGACGGGAGAGATTTAAATGTCAGGCCCCTCTGACTCACAACACGACACTGACTGAAATAATCCTGCCCTGCCAAGACCAGAGGCCACACATTGTTCACCACCCTCTGCTCTGATTTATCTCACACACACACACACACACACACACACACACACACACACACACACACACACACACACACACACACACACACACACACACACACACACACACACACACACACACACACACACACACACACACACACACACACACACACACTTAAAGCTGTTATTTCTGAGTGTTGTGATATGTGGTGAGTCTCAGAGACAATGCAATGCTCTGCACAGCGGAAAACAAAGTCTCTCACATGCATGAACTCGGTCTGTGTACATTTACTTCATCTGTGGTTCCTGAAGTCCAGAGCAAACTGAAAATAGCTCGACTGTAGCCACACAGTAATGTGACATTCAAAACGCTGCCAACTCCAGGCGGGCTGAGGGAAGACCAAGACAATAAATTTTCCTCCCTGGATCCTGTAACATCGCTGCAATCTCCAAATGGGCTTTGCTGTCGCTGACACCTCGCTCATCTTTCAACAACCTCGCTGAAAAATCGGAGCCAGTGCGAAGAGTTAAAAGAAAGCCGAGTGAACTGCGATCGGTGTAAGCTCACATCCTGCTCGGCTGTCACAGGACGGTCTGTGTAAACGGTTTACGAGTCCTAAATAACAACGACAGCAGCCTGGAGAGGCCATCCCACAGCATCCCCCCCTAATGAAGAGCAAAGTCAAGAAAGGTGGAATCGCAGTCATGAAAAGTTTATTTTTGTATGTTTGTAAAAGGTATTTGTCAATGAGTAAAATGAATCTTACAAATGTAAAAGCTCGTTGTCAGTCTTATCAGTTCAGATATCACTTAAATGCTTTTAAAATGTGGCAAACAGGGAAGTTGAGGCCATGGCTGCTAATTTTATTACGGTGCTTTAAATCAAACTGTCACATTAATGCATCTCTGCGGTGGTGCCATCAGCGTGTCATTCGACTTCCTGGAACTGCGAACAGACGGACGTCCGGTTCGGCTTCGGGGAAAAAAAGCCACAGAGTTTATTTGCACATCTAGATTTGTTTTTCACCTTAACATTATATATGCACATCAGCACTGGATCAACGTGCATTATGAAGTCATCTCTGTATTCATGAAAGGTGATGAGATCGGCTGGTATAATCCCTCAGCGTTTAAAGCTCTACCAATGCAGATTTATTTATTTATTTTAAACAAATAGAGCAAATTACCAGGTGTACCACGCAGGTGTTACTGGCACCCGAGAGCCGTTTGTTCATGGCTGACAGATCACCGATAAAACCCGCTGTAAGTAAAGCACACAACACACTGGGCTGGCTAACTAAAACAAATAAACTACAACAACTACAGCCCAGTGCTGGATGCTGCACATGTGACGTATAAACAGGAAGCTTTTTGGTGATTTTTAAACATTTTATTTAACCAGGAAGTTCCCACTGAGATTTAAAACCTCTTCTTTGAGGGAGACTTGGCCAAGATGGCAGCAGCGAGTATCTCACAGTTACAAAAATCCTCAAGGATTCAGAGTTTTGATTTAAAAGCACTTAATGAAATGAATTCTGTTGTTTTCCAGTCGTTGTGCAGCTTGTTCCAAGCCGAGGGTGCAAAATGGACAAAAGCTCTTTTTCCAAGTTCAGTTTGTGCAAATGGAACAGAAAGCAACAAATAAGACAATAACAAGCAGCATGTTTCACTGCAAGCAGGAAACATTATTGTATTATTAAGAATGGATGGATCCACCTGACCATAGTTGTATATTATAAAATATACATAACAGTATATTTTACAGTTTTTATTATTAAGGCCATTATTATTATTATTATTTACCAAATATATACAAATATATCCAGTAAATCTAAAGATTCGTCTGCCTCCTGTTATATCAGGTGTCTTTTGTTGAGAATAATGATTTCAGTACCAGCATCAGTATTTAAAGAGTCCCTCGAGTACTTACGAAGAGGTTGCAACCGCTTTATCTGGTTCCACGCTGATTTTCCTCTGAAGAACATTTTTAAACATCTCAACAGGCCAAAGAGGAGACGGAGGTGTTTGGAGTCTTTATTCTTCAGTGCTTCTCCTAGATACTGAAATGTGACTGGTTGTTCCTCTGTGCTTTAGATGAGATGCTGCAGGCAGTGCTGCAACATGACAGCAATTCTAATGAGTCCTGTATTCATCGCTGAAGGCAACACACACACACACACACACACACACACACACACACACACACACACACACACACACACTTGGAGCAGCTAACAGATTGGTTTCAACAATTCAACAAAGCTTCATTTTATGTGTCCTGGTGTTTGATTCATACGTCGCCCATCAAGGCTTTAATGCAGAGACGGGCTCGTGCTACAGCTTTGTGTTTGCACGTTTCTCCCCCTTTGCTATAGAAATAACCCGCCTCTCGTGTTCTGGGAATAAGTTGTTGTCATTTTCATAGAAATTTATTTCCATCAAGCAGCACAAATGAGCCCACGGCCAGATAAGCAGCTATTTTTGGAGTGTTTTGAGGTAACGGTTTGTAAACAGCAGCAAATAACGGTATTAACATGGCTTGTGCAGTGAGGGTCGTGTGATTTGTTTACTCTTTTGATCCATATTTATCTTTAAACAACATCTCGGTAAAGACTATGGAGCAGGTAGACAGAAAAAAGATCCCGGATGTCATTTTGGTCGGTGAGACTAACGTCTGAGCTTGAAAGCCCCTTTGGCCCCGTAACAGAAACCAGGTCACTGTGGAGTCGGCTGGTCCAGGACTCACAGTCATACAGATGACTCCTGTATCACTCACGGCCTTCAGAGTGAGGCGGCTGCTGCGGGGCTAATGCTTATCAGACAGCAGCCAGGCAGGCATAGCAAGCAGGGCGTCGTTCTGTGATCTGAGTCGACTCTGAAGTCTTTCTCTGGGACGTCTGTGTGTGTGTGTGTGTGTGTGTGTGTGTGTGTGTGTGTGTACATGAGATATAAAGTATGAGATTAATGGGGTGTAATTCAGTCATGAAACTCAAGCAAAGCCTTTAAATGAAGGTCACAGACACTCAAAGAAAGACCTGATCTGTCTTCAGCGCCTGTGTGAACAGTTTGATAACTGATTGCCATTTATGTGACCTTGAGCCTCCTTTAAAGATTTTGCTCTGCCAGGTAAAAGCATGTTTGTTTTTAAAGTTTTTATGAACTTAATTTTGAGCTCAGTCTTTAAAATGGGATAAAAGCTGGGACTGAAAGCAAGCAGCAACCTGCGAGCCTGAGAAATGAAGGCAGCAACAGAGACTCCATCAGGTACCAAACATGGTCACAGCAGATACAAACAGTGGCCAAAACACACAAGTTAAGCATTCAATCTGATAATAATATGTTTTTATGTGTTATTGAGTTTGTGCACAACTAATTAATTGTCTTTTGTTCCTCACTCAGTCCTCACAGCTTCCAGGTTTTACCTCAAACAAACTCATGGATGTCTGGTTAGACAGTGAGGTTTTTTTTATTCTCTGCCAAAAGATGTGCAGACAGGAAAAAGATCAAATGCACATGCTATGGAAAAAAAGCCTCATTAAACTGTCAGAATAAGCAGATTTAAGTTTGAAGTCCTTGAAAAACTCATTTCAATGTGAAATAAACTGGTGAAAATAAGGGAGCAAGTGAGTAAGGGCCCACACAGGCCTGCAGAGTGGTCGGCTACCATCTGGCAGTTTCTGGTCATGAGTGAAAAATGACTGAATGAGTCCCCAACCGCTGGGAAGTGGTTGCTGGAAGTTGATGGCAGTTGTAGTGAAAATGTTTGCTGAAGGCTCTGTCACAGAGGGCTACAGTAACCCCTGGCAACCACCTGTCACTGGGAAAAATGAGTATTCCCCAACCAGCTGGCCAAAACCTCCCAGTGATTGTTTTGCTGCATCGGTTTGAATGGAAGAGCCGGACAAACAGTTACTCTAAACATGCACGTTTTCAAGTTTCACTACTGCTGGAATATTTACTGAGATTTCCAGAGAAACGTGGAAAATTAGAGGAAATTTGCTCCAAACTAAAGAAATCACAGTTAGATTATTGTTGCAGCACCTTCTGTGCAACCGGCGTAACCTCCAGGAGCCACTCCCAACCGACTGGTAAATACACATCTCTACCTAGCAACTGGAGGTTGTATCATTTCCAATATGGCGGACAACTCATGAGCAATATGCACGTGATGTCATGTGACCCCAACACTCAGAGCTGCTGTGAACCCACGACTGATAACGCTGATTGATGTGGGACTATGAAGCTAAAGGAAGATGCTTTTACCTTGTGGTGCATCACTATGTAGATAATGAGCGAAGCTTTGCGTGGCAGACCTACAGAGGTCCTTAATGAGCATCCTTAGAAATCTCATTAAACTTTTACTGCAGCTTTCAGGTCCTACAATGAACCGCAGGACATTTGAAGACCGCACATTTCTCTTCACGAACTTTCAGCTCATCGCTTCAAACCACATTCCTGAAAATATGGTCACAGACATTTGGTCCCGAACAGAAATCAAATGTGTCGCTTTAAGTAACAACCGGCAAGGAGAACACGTTTATGGTTAGCAGTCATAGCTTCTGTGCTTCACACAGGAGGAAGTTCGGTGAAGCGTCGCACTCTGATTTATAAACAGGTTTCATATAAACAGAAAGCATCACAGGAAGGCACACGCACACAATCAGTCAGCCTTTATCATCATAAGAAACTGTCTATAACAATATTATGTAGTCTTTATCAAATATTCTGTCATCATGAAGTCTGATTTGTTTTCCTCAAAAATGACATCCTGAGAAAACAGCAGGTTTGATGATTCACTGATGAAATCTGTTAAATCAGTTTAATGAAAGTCTGTATTGAGCTTTTGAAGACTGGATGTTTGGTCTGTTCAACAGAGAGTCTGAGACAGACATAAAGTAATAAAGGCAAAGACACAGACACAGCTCCCAGCAGACAGGAAGGACGGCAAAATATAAAACAGGCAGAAAATACTTGTACTGTCACATCTAATGTGCAAATGACCCTATTACAACGATTACATCAGTAAGTGGGACAGCGAGCCTAATCGGGTTCAAACACCCAACAGTTTCATTTATGTTCCGGACTTGTTGCCATCCTGCGAGTCCACAAACAGCCACAGAGGACCCGGAGCTGTAACCCCAACACAAAGAGACTGACAGCTGTGCGTTTACTCGTACAAACACACAGCATTTCTACACCGAGTCACCAAATCAAATCGTGGCGCCGAGACGAAATAAATAAAACATTAGATCATTTCGCCCGAGCACAAAATGATCCTGCGTGTCTCGAGGAAAGCAATAGAAACCACATCCGTCCTGCTTCCTCCTGCTCCCAAACACTGACTCACTCCATCGCGGCAGCGGCCGCCTCTCTGTACCACCGCAAGGTACATGTACAGACACCGACATCGACCAACGCACACACTTCGATCTCGTACACCACGTCCTTCTGGCATCTGCACACACAGATGTGTTTTAGAGGATATGAAAGGCCCTCATCCCAAAGCAGCACAGCATTCCTCCTGCCTCTCCTCACTGTCCTTCCCCTCAGTCTGCTGCTCTCTCTCCTCTTTATATCTTTTTGCCAGCATCACTGTCTCTTTTCCTCCATCTAAATCCTCTCTTTTCAGCCCCTTCTAGGCAGAATCCATCAACCCCTCCTTCCCGCCATGCTTTCGTTTTATCCGTTTCTCTCCTTCAGCTCTCCTGCCTCCTCTCTCAGTCGGGCTGTCTCAAGAGGTATTTGTCATCATTGTGTACACAGAGCTCTTACGGATGATGCCTTCACACAGGCAGGGGGAAATCCAGAGGAAGCTTTATAGTGTGCTATAGAGCTAGAGAGAGCCCGCTTCCTACGAAATTACCCTCACCCTAAACCATTCTTCATCACTGAAGGTACACGAGGAAGAGCACGCCGCTTTATTTAAAACACACACAAACACCAGCTACGGTTTCAAACAGCCAGGCCCAGTGATAACAAGCCATCTTCTTTTTCCAGCTGTTAACACAGGATGTTGAGGTACTTTGGGATAAGTCCTAACATGCTCATAATTAGAGCCCGACTGATGCAGCATTTTCAACACCCATATTTAATCATTTAAAATCTATCAGCTGATATTTTTTTCCTTTCAGACACATCTCTTTTTTTTAAGATGATTTTTTTGCATTTTTTGCTTCCTTGGATGTGTAGCAGTGAAAGCTAACCGGCTATAGGTCAGACCTGAACCTGGCCCCCTGCGCTCGCGCCCACAAACAGATTTTTCTGACACTGTTTTATGTGTAGCTATTTGTGAGTCCGTCCCTAGCTAGCACAACAAAGCAGTTTAAACTAAATCTGTTTTAATTGTTGAAACAAGTTGTGGATTAATTCATTTACACTCTGCCCAACTCTGCTGGTTGTTGCCGATGACTGTAAAAAATATGGACGACGCGGCTTCACTTCCTCTCATTGTGTAAAACTGAAGCCAAAATATCCCGGATCTGGGAGACGCCATCTTGCAAATTTGGATCTAGAGTCTGCGCAGTAGTAGCCACGGATGGAGCCGTGGTATGAAACTCCCACCCACAGACATACGTCAGTACAACCCCCTCTTAACTTTTACGTAGCCTGGCCGTTCTCCTGCTGGTTGCACTACACAAATTTTCCAGAAGGAGAAAGACCCATTAAAACACGGTAATTACAACAGCTAAGAAACGTACTTTGAAATTCCCACATCTCAACATGCCGTCATTATTAAAAGATAAGTAAAGAGGTTTTTTTGTTAACGTCAACATACCTGTTAAAACATGGTGCTTAGCTAAACTATCAGTATATTTTATACGATTGGTTGTTGCCAACAGGGGGGGCTGCAGAGCGCCCTCTGGTGGATAAACCTCGCAACATCAATGCTCATAACATAGTTGAATGGTGTTTCTCCCATCTGTTCTTAATGCTGATACCAATATATCAGCCAATTTATGCATCTCCACCACCTGCACAAGGCAAGTAAAAGGTTGTTGGTTCGATTCCAGCCACAGACACAAATCCCCTTTGAGGCTGTGGCATCAAACAGAGAGCAGAGCTCCTGACTGTGGCCACCTCCTGTGGCAACGCAGCAGTAGCTTCATATCAGTTCTACTCATAGTGACAATGATAACATGCTAGTTTTTAGCAAGCATGTTTTTGCACCAAAGCATTTTCCAAACATGGGATAAATAAAGTATCTAATGTTATCCTGACCCAGTGACACAGTCTCCTGATGGTGCTGGATTAAAATTATAATGACTGTGTTTCACTGTGTAGACGCCGAGAGTATTCATATTTAATGCTGAATTACAGTTGTTAGGATATCTAATTCAAAACTACAAGTATGAAATATTTAGCTTGAGAATATTAAGGAGATGTAAAAGGAAAAAAAAACCTCAGGGTTTGTTTGCAAGTCTGTTGTTTGATTGAAAACAATTTCTATAAAATTTTATTGAAACTTGTGACAAATTGGTCCAAAGGAGACACATAAGTGCAGAGAGCTGTCCTGAGATAAAAGCACTTATCGATGACGTCGCTCGGATTACAATTTCTGTGTTTGTTACACGTTTGTGACAAATGGGATAAAGACGCGAATGCCCGTGGATGTCAGAACTCTGGTTTCCTCATTAACAGACGCAGGGAGGATAACAGAGACTCATCCTTGGCTTCAAAATGACAATGATTGTTTATGACACTGGAGCCGCCTGTGGCTGAGAGCCAAGAGCACGTAAGAAGAAAAGAGCCCCACTGCTCACATGGCAGAATAATCAAAGCATGGCGTTTCCCATCCCGGCGTCTTTCTACCCTTTACATCACTTCTTTGCCTGCACTTCAAACCTAGTCTCTCTAAATGTGACGCCTTTATTTCCGACTCTCTTTCCTCTGCCAAGTGGGCTAATCGCTGGTTCATTTCAGGTTAGCTGGTTAATTTGAATGAGCAACCTCAGCGAAACAGCAGAGAAGCAGGGACTGGGCTGTTGTTTACAATATAAAACTAGGGGCTGTGTGCATTCATCAGGTAATAATCATAAACAGAAGCCGGCGCCAAATCCCTCTCATGCCCGGTCGGTGCAGAGTACGCCTTCAGACGGCCACAGACTGGTTATCTAACTGCATGAACTGAACATTGTCAAGCAGGGATTACGAATTATGAATAAGTGAGTGGTGATGATGAATATAGTGGACTGAATAGCACCCTTTGTGAAGCAAACAAACCTCCTTGTTGAGCAGTGGACAGCTGCCAGTGTGGAGGAAGGCTTTTCTGAGGGACACGGAGCAAAAAGGACACGAATTACAAAAGGCAACGTGTGCAAGTGGGCAAGTGGGCCTTTGTGAGCTGTACACAGCGACGTTTTTCACTTAAGTCACAGATTAGATGTAGTTCTGGCTACATTTGATCACAAAATAAACAATAAACTCGCTAAGCACTGACAACGTTGTTAGTTTCTGGTGAAGAGTTTGACGTGGAAGAAAAAATATTCAGAGATGTTATCTGAGAAAACATCGATTCGCTTCGTTTGGATACGTCACAAACGTCATGAATACGAGTTCTCGATGTGTAAAAGCCATCACCTTATCTAAATGAGGTGCAAGGTGAAATCTGGGCAAAGTCCTGCTGATGATGATTTTACGGAGAATCAATACGACCTTTTATCCAGACATCACGCAGAGGGCCGTATGGACGACTGAACAGCTGAGGCACTGAGAGAAAACAGACTCATACATTTTTAAAAAGCTTTAACAGAGAGCATTAGTGTGCAAAGTACACGAGCCCTGTTATTGTGAAAGGGACTGACTTTACTTTAAAGTTCAGCAGTCGTTTCGGTGGGACCGAGCTATTTGGGGAAGGTTGATTGAATTGTTGTCAGATCCTCTGAGATTGTATTCGCAATGACTCAGAGGATCCAGCTCCTACCAGCATCCCGGAGGATCAGAAAACACTATTAATCATTTGATAATCAGATACTGTGGTGCAGTGAGAGATCCCAGTAAACACTGGGCAAACTGGGCATTTTTATTCATGTCAGAAAGCATAAGGGGGGGATAATTAGATCATTTAGAGAAAAGGTACTATAGTCAGTCAGTCTGACGGAGCTGTGTCTGTACGATGGTACCATACGCTATTCCTGGACAGGAAAGCCGGAAAGGAGGCTCCGAGTGGGATCAATACCCCGGAGGAACCAGTGATTATTGGACATAACGACACCATTGCTCCCATTTCCTTTCCCACTCAATTACAAGCAGAAGAGGATATCATTAATGACTTCGTCAGCTTTGATTTCTTTTTCAAAAGGAAACATGAGGAAATGCAGCAAATCATCATAATTCATTTAGCCTGGCAGCGCACAGAGAGAGATGTTGGGAAGGTCAGTTAGGCCACCGTGCACGCAACAAGGCAGAAATCAGATCTCTCCAAGAAGCTAACACAGTTTAAACAGATGCAGCTGAACTCAGGGAAATGGATTCTTACTGGTCGGCGTGAGGCCTAATTCAAATTCAAAGTCACAGCATCTCTGAGCTGCCGAATGCTCTTTTGTTAAAAGGGGGCCACACAGTCGCACTCAAAGACCCTCACACAAACGTTAGGCGCTCAGCTGCCGCCTGAATAAACAGTGATTGGGAGAAACGTGAAAACGGGAGATCGCCCTCTCTCACAGCCAAATACAGTAAATGGTAAATGGACGGGTTCTTATATACCGCTTTTCTACTCTGAGCACTCAAAGCACTTTATACAACTAATTCATTCACCCAATCACACAAGCACTTTCTCTAAGCTGTTAGTGCCTATCTAACATTAGTAGCTTGCCATCACCAGTGTGTGAATGTGTGTGTGACTGAATGTAGTGTAAAGCACTATACAAATGCAGGCCATTTACCATTTAACATTCATGCACATTCACACTCCGATGGATGCATCGGAGAGCAACATGGGGTTAGTATGCCCAAGGATATTTGGCATGCAGACTGCGGGGAAGCCAGGAATCAAACCACCAACCTTCCAATCAGTGGACCTGCTCTACCGCCTGAGCTACAGCCACCCCAAATACAGGTGTTATAGTCATGGCGATGCAGATCCTGTCCCTCGGCGCGCTTTGCCACGACGAACGAGCTGGAGTAAAAGCTAAAGGGCGCGTAGCCGCAGAGGACACACTGAGTTTGTGCTCCTTTTGTGATGACGTAGACTCAAGAGTAAAGATAAGCAAGGAGAAAAGAGAAAACGGAGGAGGAAGAAACCTCTGCTCCATCAGAGCTGGAACTGTGTGTTCCTGTTCAGCTGTGGACTTTCACCACATTCAAGTTCTCATTAAAGGCACAGGCCAAGATCTGACTCACGTTTTTCAGATAAGGAACAAAGGACGCAAACAAAGAACGAGGAATGAAAATTACCTCATTACACTCATTACTAATTACACACTCTTCAACCCCACAAGCCTATCAGGCTGTACAGACTCATGCTACGCGGCCGAGCTTTATTAAAGGTCCAAAACCTTTAAAGACTTCAAATATGTCAATATGTCAAACTCTGTAAACAAACAATAATACATAAATGAAGAATATTTCCATCCTGTAGAAGAGAACAGCTGTGAGCGTATGGAGGCTTAAAAGACATATAATGGTTTCATTGTTGGTTGGAACAGTTGATACACAATATACACTCACCAGCCAGTTTGTTAGGTACACCTATTCAACTGCTCATTAACGTAAATATCTAATGAGCGAGTCGCGTTGCAGGAATTCAGGACGTTCAGGGACGTAAACACAGCCAAGACGGCCTGCCGTAGTCCAACCTGGCTGGACTCCTCCGCAATGGAGGAGAAAGAGAAACTATCCGATGAGCAGCAGTTCTCTGCCAAGAACAAACATGGAGCATTTTAACAGGACATTCAAAGAAAAGCCTGGAGCGACGCTCTTATCTGTCATCTACAGCTCTGAGCTTTGTGCTCATATCAAAGCAACAAAACAATGTTTTTTACACTCACACATGAGCTACTTTCTCTTCAGTTTGGAACAACAAACCCTGATTCTGATCCTGATTTGCACTAAACCAGCTCCATGTCTCCCTTACATGAAACCAAATCACATACACACACACACACAGAGCCGTGTCAGACAACCAGGGTGACAAGCACCTCGAAGAAAAACCAGACAAGTAATCACAGGGAGCTGTAACATTTCTGACTTTGCTGTACGTCAGACAGACGCTGTCTGCTTTCAGGCTGCTTCAGAGAGGTGAAGGAGACGACCGTGAGGACTGATTGATCAAGTTTAGTGGCTGAAACAAAATGAGTCACAGGAGGGTATTTACTGAGAACCGTGAGTGATAGATAGGACAAGAACCAACGTTACTGTGCTTTAAAACTGTCTCCGTGCTAACACTGACATGAATATGTCCGGCTATGAGCTTCAGGAGAAAGAGCATCCCTCCCTGGTGAGTCGTACACTACGCTCTGACAAACCTTTAGTGTTTGTGGACACTGCGGAGCAGCCAGTGTAGAGCAGTTTCCTGCGACTGCGACAGGAAACAGCATTCTTCACCATGGTCACTGTATTTCTCCTGGCTTTGCTTAGCAACTGACGAGAAAACGAGGAAATCAAATCCAGGCCTAGTCAGTGCAGTCGCACAGGATAAAGGGCACGCTGACCCAACTCATCTCAGTCCTCGTATTTATGTTTCTTCCTTTCAGGAATGAGATATCAGCCGGCACAGGACCGAGCTTTGATCACAGAGTGGAGCCTAAACCCGCTGATAAGGTTTCTGCATTGTGTCACTGCTTCCACACAAACAGGAGGACGGGCAACACCAGCAGCGCTGCTCTGCACGCCTCACACGCATTAAGCTCCGGAGTGTGCATTATCGTTTTCCGCGTGCAGGACCGATAATCTTCATGGCTATAAATGGAGGAGCGTAAACTTCCAGAGGCCATGAATGGAGTTTTCGAAGTCGCTTGGCTAGAAGCAAAGAGGCATTACGGATGATATGATTAAGCCATTAAAAACTTGAGAATGTAGGGCAAGTGAATCACTGCTGGCAAGACAGACGGTTTATCGCAGCTCTGGGAAATTATCTGTAACTTCCTAAAACATATCTGCATCTAATGTTGTTGGATACACACAAACACCTACACAGCAGGAAGCCTGATAATGAAAGTTATGTGTGTGCTGGAGCATCTCTGCAGTTTAAAAAAAAGCCACCAACAAGCAGGTAACAAGAAGGTGAGGGCGGGGCCACACTGACCAAGGGCGGGGCCACACTAACCAAACGCTAAAGGGATAAAAGTTCATCAGAGCGGATAGCTCTCAGTTTGTTTTAGGTTTCCTTTAGTTCGTGTTTCAGTTTATATTACTGACTTTAGCTCATGGGCTGGTCCCAGTATGGCCTACAGTGGGCTGGGCCAGTAAAACCACCACACATATTTAAAGGTTACCTCCGAAAGCCTGCGTTAGAAAAAAGAAATAGAAACAATCTCTGTTTTCTCAGGTCCATCATTCGACTCATTCTGTCACAAAGGCCCAATAATGATGCTGTTCCTTTCACGCACTGCAGAATCAGTGCAAAGACAGCTGTGTCATCAGGCCACTGCACTAAAGAGTTATAGCAACTTATCATTTAAGGTCCTTTAAAGTTGTTTTTGTGAACGTGCGGCTACCAGGGAACGTTTTTGTGTTTCTTTGTGTGGAACAGTTTGAGTGTGGAGTTAAAGCAGGGTCCAAACATAAAGCACTTCAAAAAGAGGAAATCCACCGAAGAGGAAAACTTTCAGTAAATGTCTCGGTTCAGTAAGTTGCTGCTTCATTCTTATTCAGATGTTACAGTGGAAACTGGGGGTCGTTGGCTTTAATGTGTGGAGTTATGGAGTTGTAAAAACGAAATAATATGATGATAATTTGTATTTTACACAGTTTAATATTCAGTGTTATTAGAAATATGTCTATTGCTGATATATTTCGGAGAAGGATGGAGTTAAATAAGCGTGCACTTCTTCCCGCTCCTTTTGGATATGTAAACTGAGAATAGATGGAGTGTATTTTGCTTTATCTTCTATAGTTTTTTTCTTAAATGACTTTCTGTATATTGTTTACATCAGGGGTGTCCAACTCCTGCAGGTTTTAGACGCGTCCTTTATCTTGACCTAAATGACCTCCTCAACATGTCCTGATGGTCTCCGGAGGCCTGGTGATGAACTAATCATCTGATTCAGGTGTGCTGACCCTAAACCCTGCAGGACACCGGCCCCCGAGGCCTGGAGTTGGACACCGCTGCTTTACATGATCAGATTAAATTGAAAAAACAAAAGAAGATCTGTTCAGTGAACAGTGTCGATAACTCCTTATGCCAGATTTAAGACTCCTTTAACAATCTGGGGAAGCTCACTTTGTTGGAACTCACAGGAATCCTTTGTAGGCAGTCTGACATTTTTCTGGCACACACAAAGATCCACTGTTTCCACAAACACACCGCCGCTGTCATCATCGACAGAAAATCATTGCAGCATTAACTGCAGTGTTTAATATCATCTGGTCGGCAGCTTGACTTTAAATGATCCCAATTTAAAGGCAAGCTGCTCGTATAAAGAGCGGGCCGTTTCATTTTATAGTCAGGCCGACGGTCTCAGGAATACTCGCAGGAAACGTCTCGCACCATCAAAAGCTGGTTCGCCAAAGCGATCAGTCAGCTGTGCGTGCGTGTGACGTAACAGGGAAAGGCTGATAAAGCTACAGCATCGCAAGCAGCAAGGTCACCCCACACAGAGGCATTTTTCCTTGACTGCTAATGCAGCTAATGTGCAGCTCAGCGCTTACACCAGAAGGCGAGGAGAGAGGGAGGAACAGGAAACACATCTCTGTGGAGCGTGCGATGAAGATCGGGGGACACAGGCGAGGAGGCAGATGCAAGAGAGACATTAAGTTCAGAGTCATTAGGCACAACGCATTGCTGTCATTATATCATACTGCACGACATTCATCAGCCCTTTCATTACGAAGCCGTGGGAGGGCACAAAAGCAGAGGCTCGTCTGCCGCTGCTGTGAAAAGCAGCTCTTCTTTTAGGAAGTTCAGTGGGATGCTTTCCCCTCACGCTGCTGTATTTAAAGCAACCTGTGTGACACTCAACCTGACTAAATCTGTCTGAGGCAAAGCTGAGGCATTCAACTCGCTGAAGAGGCGAGAGAGAGCCGGAGATACAGCGAGAGCGGCGCTCTGGCAAAGAGTGTACGGCTGACTGCTTAATATGTTGTTCTCATGAGGACGAGGCCAGACAAGTTTACAGGGATGGAAATGGGCCGCTCCAGTCTCCCCACTGGATCAGACTAGAGTTTCAGATAAAGCAGGGGTCCAAGAATGGTTTCGGACTATCACCTGTGAACTTACTGTCAAATGTATTTCGATTTTACATCAGAGAAATGATCACACGGGTTTTCCTGTCATCACAAAGTTACATTTATCTTTATTCCCAAATTCTGGGCTAGTTTATAAAAAAAACCTTCCACATTTACAATCCACTAACTGGTGTTTGGGGTCAAAAGAAGCTTTTAACAGCACCATGAAAAAAGTGAACCATTATCAGTGCAGGAATAACCTCAGCGCATACGTGTCCTTAATCCTAAACCACAAATTGCATGGCCTAATTTCCATAACAAATCTTATCAACACTGGCCTCAGAGGGAACACAAACTAATTGGTGAGGCGTTAACGTTGGGGCCTAATTAATCCTTGAAACGCGGGCTTTTGAGTTTTGAGGCTACAAAGGAGGATGGCTGCGAGGATCAAAGTCATGCCAGACTACTGCGGTGGGAGAGATTAGCAAAATACGGTGGAGGCACGGAGACAATCGAGCATCCGAGCCTTTCGGTTCCAGAGCGCAACCAAGACCTCAGCTGCACGAAGAAGTCACCCTGCCCTTGTGCTTTGCTCGCTGACTGACACTGACACGTGCGGGGGCGTTATGTGATATCGTAGTAATGCCACTGAAGTCCCAGAGCCTCTTTTTCATAACCCATGCAGGAGAACAGACACAGGAAGGAGTTACAGTCACTGCTGCAGTAACTACTGACAGCTGGATAGCAGGTTGTTGTTTTTATTTCATAGTTTGTGACAGATGTGGGTGATTATGAGTTTAGTAAGCATGCATGTTGTTTATGCATGACAGTGACCAAACTAAAGGAGAAGGTTAGGACAAAAAATGTAGCTGATTCCCTAAAAACACAGTAGCTGTTGCAGGGGTGTCCAACTCCAGGCTTCGAGGGCCGGTGTCCTGCAGGTTTTAGATCTCACCCTGGGTCAGCACACCTGAATCACATGATTAGTTCGTTACCAGGCCTCTGGAGAACTTCAGGACATGTGGAGGAAGTAATTCAGCCATTTAAATCAGCTGTGTTGGATCAAGGACACATCTAAAACCTGCAGGACACCGGCCCTCGAGGCCTGGAGCTGGACACCCCTGAGCTATTGGCTGCATGGTTTTCCCTTTGTTTATGTAATTAACAAGTATTTATTATAAGTAAATGGGGCAGGTCACTCCAAAATCTTATAGTTATTTCAACTTTTATATAAAAATAGGAGAACAAAATGGCAAATCTGCAGAAAAATACATTTGAAACTCTGCAGCAGTGTCTCTTTTCAGAAATCCTGACCCAGTTACTCAAAAACAATACACAAACCTTTACGTAGGAACTATTTTCTCTCACCTAACAGCCGA
Organism: Oreochromis aureus; assembly: GCF_013358895.1. Lineage (NCBI taxonomy): Eukaryota > Metazoa > Chordata > Actinopteri > Cichliformes > Cichlidae > Oreochromis > Oreochromis aureus. The sequence continues at coordinate 1,930,736 of NC_052958.1, forward strand.
TGGAAGCTTGCAGCTCAAATTTAAGCTCAGTTTAGGGGAACAGCATTAATGTTTACATCGTGTCACACTGCCATGAGCGCGAGCCTCTCGTCACGGGTGAAGGCACTCTTGCTTCTGCACGGCGATACAGTTCACATTCTCGAATATGGCTCCATCATATTTAAGGGAAAGCACACATGTCTGATAACTCCAACACTGGGAGCTCACAGCAGCACAGCTCAGAGGAAAAACATTGGATTTCGTGGTGAACTACCCCTTTAAGAACTGCTTCATGGAAACGTCACTGCATCATTTCATCATCGCTGCTATCTGTGAAACAGTCTTCATTCACTGAACGACTGCAGGTGTAATAGTAGAGCCAGATGTGCTGTGAAAATCCTCACATTTCCCACTATTTGCTTCTCTACATGCATGTTTCTGTAATGCTGGGGAAACTATTACACTAAAGTATCTGTTTTCATGTAGATTCCCACACTGTAGATGGTTTTGAAGTTTAACCATCCATCTATGTTCTTATGCTTATTTAATTCAGGCTTGAAGAGGATGGGCCAGGAGCCGGAGCCTATTCCAGCTCGCTGGACAGGTCACCAATCTGTCAGAGGCAGAAAACCATCCATGCTCACGTACTGAGATTCACCAATCCCCCTGTTTGTGCTGGAGTACCCAGAGAGAGCCGATGGGGGAGAATGTGCAAACAAAACCAAACAAACCTGGATTCAAACCCAGCACCTTCTTAAGTGAGGCAACAGTGCTAACCACCTCACCACCTGCCACACATGTTGATGTTTATTTCTACACATAAGATTCTCGAGCACAGATGAGAACAATAAACATCTCCGAGCCTAGTTCATGTCACAGAAACCTTTGGAAGCATTATGTCTGGCGTACAGCTAATATAAAACCTCTTTTAGTTACTGTCCCTGCACTGTGGGAAGCACAGGGACTTTCTATAATCTCATTTCTTCTCTTATTAAACTTAATAAACATATAGAGTCAAACAAAACCAACATCTGAATAAAACTGTGATTCCTCTGACTGATCTGAAGATTAACAACACAGTGTTAGAAGTCTGATCAAGCATTCAATGCTAGCTTTCTGTACAGCTCTGCATACTTGATACTATTTAGATTTGTCCCACACATGTTTGTAGACGGCCTCTAGTTAAAGCCCTAGTCTCTTCTCTTTGCCCCGGCACTGCCTCTAGCTTGTCGAACCACCGTAAAGTTGAACTCATCTCCATTTCACCGGCCCTCCACCAGCCTGTAACCCATTCAAGGACCACTGGGTGCCACCCTCTCAACTGGATGACAGGTTGCTCTTCCATTCGGCAGCTGCCTGCTCAGGTTACCTCGACCAAGAGTGGAAAGAAGGTCTCATCTGCTGACAGCCCACTGCTCCACTGCATCACTCTGCAGCAGTACTCACAGGAGGCACGGAGGCTGTCTCTGCACCCTGCATGCAGGAAAACAATCCTGCCTTGGCAGCTGAGGCTCCCTGTCCCAGCTAATATTGTGGTCTGATCCAAAAATAGCCTCACTTGTAAATCTTGCAAAGAGACAACTAAGATATGGGCTGTTCAAATCCACTGTCAGAAGCACGGAGTATTAACATGAAGCAGGTTGATTCTGTTTATCCTTTGTAAATAAAAAGGAGGGAAAAGTCGATTTTATGATTTTTATTTTCTTGCAGCCTCCAATACAAGAACAGCACCGGAGACCAATATACAATTAAATGTGAGGAGGTGTGAACCAAGAAAAAAGCAAACACTACGATCTTAAAGCAGATTAAACAGGCACCTGTCCTCGAGTCTGTCCAATAGCATGGAAACTGGCACTGAGGAAATAACGGTGCGCGACGCTGTGTGCAATAGTGCAGTCCACCTGCAATAGTTCGGAAATGCCGAGTAAAGTGATCTCGAAGGTAAACAACCTTAAACCTTGACAAGAGAGGACCCCCTTAAATAAAAATAGGCTAACTATCAGCCAATCAAGGCCGCATGTGAGGACAGTATGGACAACAACAGCTGCCCAGAGGGAACAAATGGGCTCATAACAGGAGGCAGGCTAATGGGCTAAACAAACAATAACCGACCAGAAGGTCATAACTCGGATGTGCCAAAGTGGCCATTTTTCCTGAACACCTTTTATCACATCAGTGATTTTTGGAAACAGCACGAAATGCAAGTCAGAGCCATCGTTTACAGGCCTGCTGCCTGACCAGGTGTTGATTTTGGGACGCCCTCGTGGAGACAAAAGAACCGTGCCACCGCGAGGTGCGCGACGGCAGTGCGCCTCTTGTCTCGTTTTCCAACAGCGTCGCGTTCACCTGTCCTTCCCTCCGCCTCCTCTCACTCACCCAGCACGCCGGAGGAGGTCTGTGGCGGAGCCGAGCCCGGATCCGGCCTCTCTGCGTCTCCTTGCGGCGCTCGGTGTCGGTGCCGGGAGCTCTCGGGGCCGTCCCCGGAGGTGGTCGCGCCACCGGCGGCCGCCCCGGCTGCAGCAGCGCCCGCCGCTGCCGTCCCCGTGTCGGGCATGCTCTCTATCAGCGAGGAGCGACTGAGGATGAAGGTATTCTCCGGGAAATCGTGCAGCGGTGTCGCATCTCAAGAGGAGGGCAAAGCATGGGTGTAGCGTAGGGGCCGGTGGGGGGTCAGAGTGGGGGTTAAATGAGAATGAAAGTGAAGTGAAGGTTGTCGGCGTTGGCGCAGCGGCGGATCATCCTGGTGGTACTCTGGAGCAGGATGCGCGGTTAGATGGAGAGCGCTCCTCCAACCACTACAGGAGGAGGGACAAAGAGAGGGAGGGAGGAAGGGAGGGATGGATGGAGGGGGCTGTGTGACACACATGCACCTTCATGGTCGATGACTGATTTAGCGACTGATTGTTGTCTCAGGTTGCATTAGCAAAACTGTTAAATGTAACAAAGCCGCACCACGCACACTGTAGGAATTTAAAAATCTATGCATGCATGTAGTAGCGGTTCCTCCATCTCTGAGAGAAATGTATTTTTATCACCTCGCAGGCTGCAGATCGAGGACAAAAATAGAATCCAAATGGCTACATTAAAGGAAAACTCATTCAAAATGCATGGTTTTCACAGTGATGACATTATTTTACAGGCAAGATGCCCATTCAGATGATCTTTTAATGTGCACGCCTTTGATAATCCTTTCATAGACTATCACTCTTCTTTGAGTATGACCGGAAAACTGAATAGGCTGTGCAAAAAATATCTTCATGGATTCAATTTTTAGTGACACTTGGGTGTGGCTACCGGTAATATCGCTTCTCAGTCAAACACTCTACAGTAAACACAGCGTGGAGCTGTGCAATGTTTGCTTTCCTGCATAATAAGCTTGGTCATTCCATCACTGTATCGCTATAATAAGGCCAGTTTACATGGTCACACTGTCTTGAAAAGAGAGCAAAGAGCAGTCCTCCACCCTAAAGAGACACACATCCCTCAAAATAAATGTTGTTACAGCAGAGCGAGTCAGATGGTCCTCTGCAGGTAAAATATGTGCTTTGTCTTTAATTACTATGTTTGCCCCTTTTTCAACCTGTGGGGGAGTTGCTAAAGCAAATGTTAGGAGTACTTGTGTGTGCAAGGAAGGTGAACACAGCTATCGTTGTAGACAAAGATCATTTCATAACCTTGAATCATAATCGGGGCTGAGAGGTAACTGTCTCTGTTTGGACTGTATTCTGCAGCTGTGAGGTGGCAGCTGTCATGCTCTGTGCATACACTGAGCAGTCTATAAATTATTTAGATCCCAGGTTAAAGATTGCTCCCAGGCCTCGGGCCATGCCTCTTCACCGTGTACACAATCTATCATCTTGGTCGTCCCTCCTGGAGGCCGTGTTTCACTGTGCGGCTACAGAGGCAGGCTGGCAGCCCGCCCCCTCGTATGGAGCATCTCATCTGTGAGCACAAATTCTGCTTACTCACCACTCTGGGATGACAGCTGCAAGACGCTGCAGTGGGGCACACACACACACACACACACACACACACACACACACACTGATGCACAGAATATAAACAGATGCTCTGTTTATATTCTGTTACATGCATGCATTTATGTAGTATATGAAGAACCACAGATCAAATCACTGTTAGTTTTAATAAACACAGAACGCAATCTAAACAAATACTGTAAAACTTATCATTTAAAAATAAATTAAAAATAGTAGTGCTGTAAGAATAACCCTGTTTGCACTGCTGTTGATTCTCACACACTAAGCGATACCTTCCACCTTGTGCTGAAAAAACCAAAACTTGACTGCTAATTTGTGTCCTCAATAACATGTGCATTCTGCATAATGTGCCAGAGGTGTTTCCCCCAGTCTTCGGTGATTTGATAAGAAAATTGGCAGTAAAACAAACTCTGGTCTGTCCTGAACTGAATTTTACAGCCTCCTTTTTTCCATATACTAACCACAAAACAAAGGTGACAGACATGTTGGCACGGACATCGCACAAACAGTAGATCCTTTGACAGCAGGTGCATCACTGAGTTAATCATTTGAGTTCATGTAAACATAAGTAAAACATTAAACAGTAGTGATAAAAAGTGAAATGTTTATAGCCCCAATAATAATGATATTAGTTATATACACAAAAAGTAAAACATTGGAATTTGCAGCAGGGATCGATGTACACCAATGACAGTGTTAATGAATCGTTTTGTGGCCTAAATCACATAAAATCCCTTTATATTAGAGGAAGATTTGTAAACATCACAACACAATTTCAAGTTAAACAACGAGTCATTTTCATGCTCTATTTCATGCAACGCTACTTTTGTGGGGGACAAAAGATTACTGTCAAACAGATTCCTTCCATAAAATAACCAAAATTTTATTTTTACATTTTTAAACGGATGTATTTGTTTAACGTGATATAAAACAACAAAAAAGGCTGAAAATCAGACCTATGATCCCGGAACCGATCATATTTGAAATAGTCACACGGACCGAATTTTCAGCGTACGATAGGCGTGGCTTATGCTAGATTGACAAGCGTTGAACAAACGGGAGAGCTTAATCTGCTGTCGTTGGGAGAAACGGTAACCAATCGGAATCAAGAGTGGGAGGAGCTACTTAAATGTGACTGAAAGATGGGAAGGACAAATCACGAGCGGGATGAGTTTGTAAATTACGAACATTATACTTTAATATAACAGAAGATAAGACGCAAATGATTGAATGTTCGGATTTGGCAGCTAACATTAGCTTCACAGACACTCCGACGTTAACTGAAAAGAAGCAAAGTGGAAATAATGTGTTGGGTGTCAGTCTGTATGAGAAGCAGCAAATAAATGAAACGTTTGGTGTCTCATAATCATGCTGCCGCTGCGGACCGTGTGTGGTGGGATATGGAGAGCTGCTGTGCACACAGTCAGGACGAGGTTTGTTCTGTTTCCCGGCCTCTATGTCAAATTCATGTCTTTATTTTTATGGCTGCATTCACTGAAGCAAAATAGTGCTGTTAAAATATAGTTACATTGATTTCTTTGGGCACTTTCCATTATTTATCCACACTTTTACCCACACAAGTTTAATGCTCGTTGTTACACTGACTTAACTTGCAGTGTTGTTTATTTAAGTGCTTATTTATTACTTTGATTTTGAGTTTAAATAATACAATAGAGGTATAATAACTAAAAACAAGATGTACAGTATGTTATAGTATGAATCAGTCATTTTCTTATTTCCAGCCGTGGAGCTCCACCCTACAGGCTCCTCTCTTCTACCTGTGATGGAGCCCCGGCTGCACTGGCTGATGCTGACACCATCTTTGCGCTGTCGTCCGGGCACGGCAGGTGTGGGGTGGCAGTGGTACGTGTCAGTGGTCCCGCCTCAGCTACGGCCCTGAGGGGTATGGCTGGGTTCACGCAGCGTCTGCCCCCTCCACGCACCGCCCTGTTACGCAGCATCACAGACCCCCGCTCCACAGAAGTGCTGGACCGTGGGCTCGTCCTGTGGTTCCCAGGTCAGTTCCACTGGACCGTTCTTACATTTTGTTCTTCTCTTTTTTGTCTGAGAATATGAGGATGTGGATATGTTTTTGTTTAGAAGCACATAAGTTACATTCATGTCCAAAGTTGTATCAGCATGTCCCAGATATGTAGACAGACTCGTACTTAGTTATGGTAAAAAAGGAAGTATTCCCTCAGCCAGTGTTATTGTTTTACATATCAGTACACAATATAAAAATGATGTCGTGTTTGGCAGGTAATAAAAGTAGGTAAATACAACCTGAGATGAATATTGCCGTTTGATGTATTACACAGTGTCATTATTCCTCAGGCAGGGACCACACCTCAGTTCTGATTAAACAGTGCTTATTGAAACAGGATGATGGATGGAGTGAGCACAGATCTTGATTGATGCTGCGGTTTGGGGAAGGCCTCAGAGAGGATCAGCAGTTTCTCCTGAGTCCTGGGTACCAGGAAGCAGTGTGTGAAAAACTAACTACACTCCATGATTCAGGAACTAGTAGAACCACATTTAGCAGCAATAGCTTGAAGTATTGTTGTGGAGGAATGTAGGCTCACTCTTCTTTTCAGATGTGCTTCAGTTCACTGATGTTTGTGGGTATTTATTAAGCCACAGCTCTCTTAAGGTCCCAGCATCTCAGTCACGCTCAGGTCTGGACCATCGCAGCACCTTGATTCTTTTATAGCCATTGTGTTGTCGGTTTACTGCTGTGCTCGGGATCTTTGTCCTTATGCAGGACCTAATTTGGCCAAGGTTTAGCTCTTTGATAGACTTTTGACTCCAGAAGACTTTAGCGTACAGAGGAGTTCATGCTCGACTCCGGGACTGCAAAGTGGCCACACTCTGTGGCCAAACCTTCATCACTCCAACACTGTGCTGAAGTGTTTGTGCTAAGATGCTGTGTTTCTCCACTTTGGTCTCATCTGCCTAAAGCACATTGCTACAGAAGGCTTGTGATTTGCTCAGATGCAGCCATGCAAACCGAACATGCTAACTGAGGCCTGCAGAGTCTGAGACGTAGTTCTTTGTTTCGTTTTTTCCCCCCATTTCTCTGAGCACGATCTGAGCTTGGAGTGACTTTGGTGGAAGGTCTACGCCTGAGAAGTCTAGCATCTGCCTCAAATGTTTTCCACTCGTGAAATAAGGTTTTTCACTGCATTGTTTGGAAACGGTGGAAATAGAGCGGTGCGCTGCTTTAAAAGTGGGACACATTCTCTAAACAACATTACAGAGTTTGGTAAAACCACATCATTTCTCACTAACATTTAAAGTCAGTAACCCACAAGTGAGGGCTGCTGTGTTTTATCTAAAACCAGTAATAAATCTTTCCAGCATGTCACGTCCTGCCTGTTATTCACTTCATTTCTCTTTACTATGTAAATAGCTAAAGGACGCACAGAGTGTTGTTATTCCTTTGTTTGTTTCATCAGCTCCTCGTAGTTTCTCCGGAGAAGATAGTGTGGAGTTCCATATCCACGGAGGTCCCGCAGTCATTACTGCTGTCTTACAGGCTCTTGGTAAGATGCGATTCTCAGTATAATGTTTTCAACAACTTGATATAATTCAATGTGACAAGCAAACATATGCAGACTTGAGATGCAGCGCTCCCTTTGAAGAGCGTTTTGAAGTTTGAGTCTTTGTAGCTTCCTGAGCTCTAAGCCTCCGTAAGTACGATATCTGTTGGAGTCAGGCGGCTATCCATCACTGCGACTTAAAACAGAGAACTGACGCATGCATCGGCGTGTCTGAGATACTTTTAATATGCGCTGTGGCAAGCGTGACCGTCCTTCTGTGCTTGATGTTTTTACTGCAGTTCTCCTGTTGACCTCCCAGGGGGCAGCATTGTATAAAGCAGAGAGTCAGTCTATGCGCTGTAAGGTGTTTTTCTAAGCAGGGAGGAATATTTAATATTACATTACCTTTGTTTTCAAGGTTCATTCAGATAAAATTGTTGCCTTTGTTTGGAAACCAAAAACACTGAGATTGTCGGCGAGATCAGTCGGGTAAAATGTCTCTAATCAGGAGACGGTGACCCACGTTTGCCAAATGGTTTTGCACTCACTATTGTCTCTCCTGATGAGATTTGCAAAGTGTCTGAGAAAACAATGAACCCATAACCTACTTAACCTGTAGTTGTGCCTGTTTTTGCTCTCTACGTGAGTCATTGACCTTGTGTTTTGTCCTCCGTGTGTGCATTGTGTGCACGATGCATGCCTACCTCGTGTCTCATACATTTCTTCGTGTTTGTGTTTACGTGTGTTTTTCAGGAAGCGTGCCTGGCTTGAGGCCGGCCGAAGCGGGGGAGTTCACGCGGAGAGCTTTTCAAGCAGGGAAACTCGGTTTAACGGAGGCGAGTCGAGAGGAATGTGTAAAACACATTGTTGTGCATCTAGAGTTATTATAGCGACCTGTTCGGGGATTTCATACGCATGAAATGTAAACAGGGACATCTTCTCCTTTTGCATATTTTGCCCTTTGGCAATTTTATTTCATTGAGTTGTTCGATATTCCCGCATTAATGCAACAACTGGGCCTCTGTAGATGTTTTTTTTAATATACAGCCTGAAGCATTAATAAAAGTCTGTTTGGATTTTCTGTGAAGCGTAAAAAAACCAATATATTAACCTCACACAGTACATTGGATATGAATAACACGCACGTACAATTTAATAAAGTTTTTAATGGACTGTTTTGAGAGGACAAGTAAAATTGCAGATGAGCCAGACGCTCGCAGAACTTTCAGATAAGATGAGTTTTATTGGTGCTGAAAGGAATTTGGCCTGGGTGTCTATTCTGTGGCAGCGACATCCCTCTCTAAACAGCAGCAGGATGCACTTTCCTGTAGATAACACCTAATGGACATAATAAGGGAAAAACACTTGATGAAACAGCCCGCAGCACTTCTGAAAACTGTTGTCAGTGAACACAATTCATTTTAAAATTGGTGTTGGAAAAGCCTCTGATGATGGGACGCATCAAAGTTTGCAAATATGTTTTTTGGAAATCGTGGGCGCCAAAACGGGTGTTGCACGTATCCCAGCAGCCAGACTCTGAGTGCTGAACAGGCAAGACCCACATCTGCGTATTCAATGGGCTGCATTATATATATTTATATACACCTCAGCCATAAAAGGCTGATTGGGGGGCAGGGGGGTGATAGGTCAGACAAGTTTGAATCCCAGTGTCTTTGACCAAAAGGTCAAAGGTCAGAGGGCAAGGTTCCTGAAAATCTTTCTAACCTTTCAATAACTTGAAAACAAGTCAGTGTAGGATTGTGAAACTGTTGATGGCACAGGGATGTCTGCTAGGACGCTGAGCTCTGGGTGTTCCCAGTATTTTTTATACCCTAAAACTCTTGCAGTGCGTCTGCTCATTTCCTCATATGCTCACAGTGTGTTATAGATCTGATAAACACACACGGCAAACATTTCCACGTCTCTGCTTTTTTTGGAAAGATGACGGCTTCATTAAAGCCAAAAATGATTATTTATGTTGGGTTATGTTAAAAAATAATAGTAATGACATTTCTAACCTTTAACGTTTGATATGTTGTGTTTAAATATTCGGTTTAAATGATTTGGAAATTATTGAATTTGCACTTTATTTTAAACTTTTTGGGAGAAACGTTGGTGTTATTACAGGAGACAGAAAGGATGTCAACATATTAAACATTCCAGTATAAGGATATATGTAACATATGGTGTGTGATTCATAGGTGGAGGGGCTTGGGGATCTGATCCACGCAGAGACAGAGGCCCAGAGGAGGCAGGCTCTTAGACAGATGTCAGGCGAACTGGGACGCCTGTATCAGGACTGGAGCGACAGACTGAAACGGGTACGTCCTCTGGTAGAAAAGTGGCTGGTGTGAAGAAGTATTTGCCCCTTTTACATATGTTTAAATTTTTTCTGTGTCACACATACATATTTAATTCATTTACACCTGACAGACCTGCTGAATCAAGAGAAAACGAAGTAGTATAAAAAATCTCAAAAAGAAACTGCTGAGAAACAAAGTCGGTTTGGAAAGAGTCACAGAGCATCGTTCAGCTGCGGTGAACAATCGCAGGCGTGACCGGCCGACCAGAATTACTCACATCAACGACTCATCCAGGAGGAAGAACTCAGAACAACATCTAGAGAGCTGCAGGCCTCACGTGGGAAAATGAATTGAGGACATATCCTGATGAGTCCAAAGCTGAACTTTTTGGAGTATTTGAGGCCATCCACCGCCACCCCAAACAGTCGCAGCAGATGGCCCCGCCCCTCCCTGAGCCTGGTTCTGCCGGAGGTTTCTTCCTGTTAAAAGGGAGTTTTTCCTTCCCACTGTCGCCAAAGTGCTTGCTCATAGGGGGTCATGTGATTGTTGGGTTTTTCTCTGTATGTATTATTGTAGGGTCTACCTTACAATATAAAGCATGTTGAGGCGACTGTATAAATAAAGCTGAATTGCATTGAATTGAAAAACTGACGCAGTGATTCAGTCAAACCTGGTGGTCGTGTGATGGTCTGGAGCTGCTTTGCTCTGAAACTTGCTCCGGTCTTCAGCTGGACTGGATGCAGCAGCTTGGACACCCGGTCTCTCCTATCTGCACCTCGTCTCTGCACAAACAGAAAGCATCTGTTTTAGCTCATTCTAGCTTGGCACCTGAAACGAGGGGAACTTCTGGAGTTTTCCCAGAAGAAACTCAGGAAAGAACCTGTCCTCACTGTGCTGTAGGTCAGGATTCACTTGCTTCGTACCAACACAATGCATTTTTGTACCTCTAAGACTGCACAGTGTTGATGCAGCAACCTATGGGAGTCTGAGGCTTCCTGTTTTCAAGTTGCTGCAGTACGTGCGTTTCTGTTCAATGCTTGGAATCAAAGTGATAGTCTATCCCGGGCACATCTACACAAAGTATTAAAGTACTTTTAGTTTGACCTCATAGACATGGAATTAAAAGAAAGTCATATGAATCCAATCAGCCAGCGTAACAGTGAAACAGAAGGTTTTCTAAAGTCGCAGTAACTTTTTAAAATGGTTGAACATTTCTTACAAATACGAATAAAATGCTCCGACGGGAGAGTCAGAAGCGGTCGAGTGAGTAACGGCAGCGTTTCCTCTGATCAGTGATGTGACTCGCTTTCCAGAGAAAAATAAAAAACCTGTAATTTTTAGCATTCGTGGCATCAGACCTGAGTCACTGCCGCTGACAGACTGTGTTAACATTTTTATTTCCTGAGGAAAAGTGCGGTGTTAGTAAGCAGACAGCATCTGTTTCTGACAAACAACTGTTGTTTTAGAAATGTGATTAAAACCTGCTGCAGTGCTTTACTGAGCGTCTGAAAGATGAATTATCTCAAACGTGGCCGGCGTTTATCTGAAAATGACCACAGTCGAATAAAAGCATGATACAGTACGTGCAGCGGTATTGTTCTTCTTATCTGTGTGAGGTATCCTGTGTGCGTCATAAATCAGTAGGTGTCGCTCAGGTTAGGAGAAGTGAACGCGAATGTAAATCTCGGGTTAGAGACTGTTTTTGCTCCTCTTACTGTAGCTCGTTGCCTTATTTTGCCTTATTATTTCTAAAGATTTAAAAAGCAACGTTGTTCATTTGTGGTTGAGTTGATGCATGCAGTCCAAAATGATAAAGAAGTCATCGTGAGTTGAGTCCAAAGTTAGAGGACGCTGACGTGGTGCCGTGTGTTGCTGTGCGTTTGCATAATCCTGACCTGATCGTGTTTTTTGTTCCCATTTTGTGGAGGCAGTTCACAGGAGAAGGTCGCTGACCGCGGATGAACACTTGAACTCGCTGGATGTGGGCCAAGCCCTTTTGTACTCTGACCTGTTTTGAAAAGCATAAAACGGTTGTCTTTCAATACTTTGGCACCAGACCTGACCAACCGGTCCAGGTGTTCTCCCCTGAGAAAATCTACTTAATTTGCTTGTTGGCAGCTACTTAGCACAGTTCCTAGAAGCTTTTAAAACACGGCTTTATTTTGGACCCGCGTTTCTGAGAAGATTGCTAATAAAAAAGTATCCTATATGTGTATGTTGGTGCAGGTCAAACCTGCATTTGACACCAAAACACTGCTGCTTTTTTAATCATAGGTTTCCCGCATTTACAAATTGATTCAACTATGGGAATCTGATGCTTCCTGTTTTTCTGGAGCTATACCGCTATTGTGTTTATGTTCCACAATGTCAATCAAGATACTGATCTTGGTGGAAATGCTGAAGCTTTTCTGTATACAGAGCTGATCCTGAGCTTAAATCTGGCAGTGAAGCAAAACTACAGAAAGACTCAACAGAAAGGATTCATGTTCATATCTGCAGATAAGTGACGTAAATAACTGAGGAGAAAGGCTCTTCTTGCTTTTACCTTGAAACTGAACGTAAAGTGAAAACATTCAGTGACTTACAGACGTGTTTCTGCCCTTTCTTTGGCTGAATTACATCCCTGCATCACTGCAGGCACAGCGACCTGCTGTTCACGAGTCTCCTGCTCTCTGTCGTGTATTTTTCTGGGCTCGTGTCACATTTCATGTAAATAAGCTTTGCAGTAAAAATAGAAAAACTGGCTTCATTTTTTTAAGACTCCTCCAAAAATGTTATCGTTAAGTTGTTTTCTGTTTCGTGTGTCTTCACAGTGTCTGGCCCACGTCGAGGCCTTCATAGACTTCAGCGAGGATGAGCTCATTGAGGACGGGGTCTTGAACCGAGGTACCTGTGCACTTTGACCTTTGCAAAACAGCAACAGGACAGTCATCCTTTGGGATTTTAAGGGGTTAAAGGGAACCGAGGACTTTTTCTGTCAGTGAGAGAGGAGTCTGACTGCTCTTCCTGTTATGAGCTCTAAGTGGCAATTTTTCTAAGGGTCATTTTCTTAGGATGTGTTGAGAGGACGGCCAGAAGGACAGTTGAGGCATTTGTCTTGCCTTCAAAAACAAGCCTACTCCCAGGAAGAGCGCCGTCAGCGGCCCGACTGGGTTTCCTAAACTCACAGTGTGAGAGAGAGCGACCTCCCCTGTGAGTGTCGCCAGTCGTCTGGCACTGCCAGGTTCTTTCATAAGTCTCAAATGTTTTGAGATTTCAGCACAAAGCCTGGGAACGGGTGTTTGTTTTGGTGGTGAGGAATGTTGGCTCATGCCACAGAGCGGAAAGCAATAATAGACTTTCAAAAATAGGAAAGGTGGTATAAATACTTTGCTTTTCCACTTGCAAACATACAGCAAGATTTATCTGACATTGTGTTCATTTTTACCTTCATAGAGGCCAAAATTCGAGTGAAATACTTTGTCCATCGAAGAGTTTTAAGGGAAAAGGATTCTTTACACGCTGTAGTTTGACAACTTAGAGGACAGAAATGTATTTTATAATGCCACTGTGTCTGTGTTGATCCCCTCATAGTGGATGTGTCAGTACGTGATCTGCAAGCGGAGATTGAGCGACACCTGAAGGACGAGAGACGGGGCGAGCGGCTTCGCGGCGGGGTCCAGGTGGTGATCGCGGGAGCTACTAATGCGGGAAAAAGTAGCCTTCTTAACAAACTCTGTAAGAGAGCCAGGAAGAGTTGGACACACCCTCACATACAGCGAAAGGATCAAAATTATAATCAGGGAAAAAGATATCTGTCATCTCAGAATGGACTCAAAAAGAGTGACATTTCTGTGCTGCGTGCCCATAAACCACAAGAAACCTGATTTTTTATCCTTATCAGAAGCCGCTCCTCTTTTTTTATGATCTGTTTGAAGAGTGCCGAGCCTGATGGATCGATCCGATTCATCCATCCAGTGTAGCATCAGGAACGACTTTAGGGAATCGCAGCACATTTGGTGCAAACGCCAACGTGGAATCAGAGACAAACCAATCACAGTCCAAGGTCACTGTGACCACACTAAACATGTTGTTGAATGTAACTCAAGAATGAAAACTAACGTGGACAACTTGGTTACATTTTATATCCAGAAAGTCAACATTCAGCTTCACTGTGACATCAACACAATTCAGACTAGGGCTGGGTTTAAAAATCGATTTCCTGATTCAAATCATTTTTAGTTTGAATAAAACACAGGCCTGATAAAAATGTATTTTACCAGAAATACCAAAAAACTATTTAAAACAGCAAATGAGAGCAGGTACACGGATCCACACAAGGATGTAAACCCAGAGCGTGGATCGTTCACCCCACAGCACGTACACGGACACGCCGTCGGGGCTGAAAGTCGACATCTCACAGATTCTGAAGCTGCAGGTTTCGTCACTCTGACCAAAATTGACTGAAGCAGCAAAAGAAGATGAAAACTTCACGTCATTAATTCTCTCTGACTTTGGCTGTTTTGTTTCCACCACGATAAAAATCACACTTCCTGCACAGCTCTCTCTGTCAGTGTACTCGGACACCAGTTTACCATCAAGATCCTCTGTTTTCTGCATTATTCACTGATTATTACGCATCAGTCTATCGTTGTGTTCAGTGCTGCCGGCCTCAGACAAGAAAGCCTCATTTCTGCTGTTCAATCCAGAGGAAATGTAAACTTTGTAAAATGATGCCAAACTTTATCTCTGTCTGTAACTTTGTTTCACTTCAGCAGCGTCAGGTAATGTTCACAGGCTGATTCATGGTTTTCTTCAGTTTTTGATCTACTGCAGAATATTTTTAAGGTTATCTGCTATAAAAAGCAGGCCTGTGTTTTATCCTCAGTTACACAAAGTTACACCTCTGATGAAGTGTCAGCTTTGTTTTTATACGTAGATATAAAAATATGGATATTAACTGATAAATGATCAGAATTATAATATTTCTGACTGAGTCAAAATCGGATCGATTATAGAAATCGAAGTCGATGCTCAGCCCTAATTCAGAACCAAAGGAGAGATTGTGGCCATATTTCATATTTGGTTGGATAAAGACTTGGTGACTTACCTTTGTGCCCAGTTCCTTCAGTTCAGTCCTTCATATTCTTCACTAAATGTGAAAGAATAATAATGAAAGGAGTCTGGATGGAAACATAAATGCACCTGAAGAGCTTTCACACCTTTACGCTGCAGCTTGAGTCAAACAGTTTGTTCTAGTTTTTGATTAGACAAAACTTTCACCTTTTGTCTTTTTGTGAAAGTTTTTTAACTTCTGCTTTTCATCGTAGTTTTTTGTGTGAAAGACGGAAACCTTTATCCCTACGTTCTTACTTAAAAGACTTAAAAGAATAAAACATTTAAGATATGAGTAATATTTTCACATTTGTTAGATGTTTCTGTAGTGTTTAAATGTTCCACTTCCAGGCTTCTCTCTAATTATCTTCTATGTATATATTTGGTGTTTTGTAATGTGAGGACATGTTTCCTGACATTTTGTCGAACCTTTTAATGTAAGCTCTCCGGACTTGAAGCTTGGATGTCTTCGTATCAGAGCGACAGGTGTGTTTGACAGATGACAGATAAAGTCCTTCCTGCTCTGATTCGTGCTCCCAGCCGCCCGAGCTCACACCCAGAAAGCACAGATATGTCAGCATTATTAGACCCAGGAGATTTCTCTGGTTATTAATGATCTTCTGTATTGCAGGTGATAAAATTACCAAATTATTACTTTGAGAAATGCACACAATGCTTGTTTTATGTGACAGGCAAGTTTATTTATTAACATTTAAAAACATTTTGTATTTAAGGTCAGAGACCTGCAGCCATTGTGTCTCCCATTGCCGGCACCACCAGAGATGTGGTGGAGACGGCTCTGGACCTCGGTGGGTTCCCCGTCCTCCTGAGTGACACAGCTGGCCTCAGAGACAGCTCGGACCTGGTGGAGAGAGAGGGCGTCCGCCGCGCTCGGGAAAGGTAGCGCATGAAAACCTTTTAAAGTTGGACTTCTGTTGCATTGTTTTGCTTTCGTGTTAATAGAAAGAAATAAAGACTGATGTTCGAATACTTGCACAGGACAGGAGTACAAGCGAATATTTATTGCAAAGTACTGCATTATGTGTGATTTAACAGAACACATTGGCCTGCAGACCAATGCGAAATGATCTTGGAAACAAAGAAAGGAAGAAATAAGTCATTTCTGTAATGTCTGTCCAACCCCAGAGTTTATATTGATGCTAAGCCACGGTTATAAATACACAGTGCAAACACTCTCAGGAGGTTGCGTAACGAAGAGTCCCCTTTCCTCGTTGTACCGTCGAGAAGTTTCGTGTGTGTAGGAGAGATGAACATACAGTATCAGGCCGTTCAATGACAACACATACATCTCTGCAGTCAGACTCAAGAATAGAAAACAGTATCCGCCGTGATGGAGCCGCGAAGGCTTTATAGCACGTTTAGAAGTTCTACATAAGTCCGCATAGAAATAGTAACTAGTAAAGACATGAGGAATAAATAGCAAACAGAGGAAATATATACAAACGGCACAGAGAATAAAGAAACGGGTCAAGAGGAGAGGTTTGGTAGGAGCCTCGGGGAAAGCAGGTGAGGCACACAGAAAATCTTCTGTTTGTCAGTTATGATTTAAAGCTGGTTGCAGTGCATGCATGCATGCATGCATGCCCACATACTGGCCAAACGAGATAGCGCTGTGCTCTACAGTATTATTAATGGAAGCTAAAGCCGAGTCGTTAGTGCCAAGTGTTAATAAAACATCAGCACACTGAGTGTGTGTGATGTAAAGCCAGACTTATTTTTTCACGTCACAAAAGGTTGGAAATGGTACAGGACAACTTTCCCCCTAATATTAGTTTTAAAAATATTGGAAAAGAACCTGAAATTATCGAAGAGATCAAGGTTACGTTTCTCAAGCACAGGCTGCTCCACAGCGTACTTGGACCAAAAATGAAGGACACATCCGGAGCGGTATTATTTATGACTCATTTGTGCCTCTTTAGGGAGGTGAGGTGGTAGGATGGCAGGAAGTAGGTTAATTTAGACTAGAGTGGGTTTTTTTAAATGTATTAGACTAGACCAAACTTGTGTAAACTAGTCGGGCAGATGGGTTCAGGTCAGAGCCCCGAAGTGTAGAACAAGTTTTCACTGTCAGTTCAGTGTGTGAGCTAATAAAAGGGCTAAAAACATAAAGCTTTCACATTAACTTTAATTTCGCATAAACAGTGTATGTTTCTACACCAGATAAAGACAGCTGAGCCCTGTGATGGGCAAAGGTGGGCTTCAGTCCCCCTGCTGCCCTAAACTGAATATAAAGTTAAGATGGATGGACGGTTGGAATAAAGTATGGATGCACGGATAAACAGATGGACAGACGGATGGATGGATGGATGGATGGATGGATGGATGGATGGAGGCCTAGTACGTGAGTCAGTGTGGGACATGAAGGGGCCTGCAGTGAAAGAAGGACACTCATATTTTCACTCTGTACTCACTGGTACAGAGTAAAGTGACTACAGAACCTCATACATGTGTCGGCCTTCACAGCACTACGTTGTATTTTTCTTATTCGTCACCTCCTGACTCCCAAAATGAATGCACTATCAGCTTTGCTGTCACTGCTGGTATAAATCCAGATGTGTCCAGAGGAATGCAAATGCAGTCTCATCCCATTACTCTTTGTTTAAGTTATGTGGCTGACCTGGTGGCTCTATAGGAAGGGCAGGCGGTTTGTGTTCTGTGGGAAACTTCTTTTGCAGGGAGCAGGAGAAAGGCTCGTGACCTGGGTCACTACAGGAAGGACGTGGTAAGTACAAGCATCCGCCTCCACTCCTGCTGCTACCTCACAGCGAGACGGACGCAAGGAACCAGTATTTCACGTGAATACCATTTAGAGTCATGGGATGTCTCTGCCAGCTTTTCCGGGCTTATGGTTCGTTTGGTGTACAGCCAAGAGTGGGCACAGGTGGTGGGAAACGTATTTGGACTTGATGTATTTCCCAACAGTACTGCCATAGATTGTAGAGCATAAAAGGAGCTATACTTTATCCTAGAGGAACCACCTGTAGCACAAAAACCATCACAAAAGCAGTCTTGAGTGCCGGTGTTTGTTCGTCTGTGTACAGTGTAAGATACAGATGTGAAGGTCATAGTCAACGATCGGTGGGATCTGAACCATAAATATCCAAAGTAACGGCCAAAGAGACCCCAGATTATTTTACAGTTGCACCTTGACTCAGTACTCCTGGTTTGGACTACACCTACTTTTGCCCTTCACCTTCACTTTGACCTCCGCTATCGCCCATAAAGTTTCCTGACTGCATCTTACACGATTTTCACACTGTTGTGAAAAAGTTGCCTCGAAAAAACAGATTTCAGAAGCCACGTCCAAAATACTGACGACTGTCCTTGTTGTAGTTACCAGAACCACATTTAGCCATGAAAACACAAACAGTGATGAGAAATACCTGCCACGCCATCATTACAGGTCGAGTGTCAGCAGCGGGTTTGTGACTAAAGTGGAGGCTGCTCTGTTTCTCCAGGGTGGAGCAGGCGGATCTGACGCTGGTGGTCGTGGACTCTGCTCATCTCCCCTCTGAGGTTGACCGAGCCGCGGCGTTCCTTCGGGAACACCTGAGCAGTGTGCTGCCTGACACAGGTACCGTGCCATGCGTTTGTCTACTGATGCACCAACTGCATTTTAAAGATGTTTGACTTTCACAGTAAAGCCTTGGTGCCTGTAGCTGTCTGTAATTAGTTAGTTAGAGTCTTAAACGTGTGCATGAGGTAACCGCAGTCAGGGACAGGTGAGGATCCGGATCAGTCAAGTTAACTTACCGCATCACGTCCTGCAGGCAGGTGTCTCCTGGTGTTGAATAAGGCCGACCTGCTGCCTGAGAAGCAGAGACAAAAGCTGGACATGGAGCTGAGAGGTGTCTCTGGTCTCCCTGCTGTCTGTCTGATCTCCTGCCAGACTAACGAGGGACTGAAGGACTTCCTCACAGTGCTGCACAGCAGTGTCAAGACTCTGTGAGTTTGAGTTTTGTTTTGTTGCCACAGTGCGAAGGCCAAGTCTCATTTGAATGTCCTCTTGCAGGATGTGTGAGATAGCTGTACAAACTGAACTGATGGCAGGGATCAATCTTAACTGCTTATTTGTTAAGGCAGTCTTCCCAGTGCATCTTTATCTTTATAGTTCTCCTCCAGAGGCTCTTCACATTCGCTGATTAACTTCCTCTCTAGGTGTGGCGACCCTCTGTTCGGTGCCCCCACCCTGACACAGGCTCGCCACAGGGCCCACCTGCAGCGCTGTGCGGCGGCTCTGGCTCAGTATCAGCGGTACCGTGACACTGACCTCGCTCTGGCAGCCGAAGGTGTCCGTTTAGCTGTCACCAGCCTGGGCCGGATCACTGGACGGGTCGGGGCAGAGGAGATCCTGGACATCATCTTCAAAGACTTCTGCATTGGAAAATAAATGAGTGAAAAACTGACAGATATGCGATCGCCGGCTGCTCTGAGAGGAAAACTGCATTCCTGCAGTCTCACGGTGTCAGAAAACAGGAGTGAAAGGACACAGCTGGGCGCTGGGCCAGGCGTCGACACAGTCGCAGCTGAAAGAAAAAACTCTGTGTTCTTGGCCGCCGAACGCGTGCGCTCCCAGGACGCTAAAATGTTTTCTGTTGATGCTTTTTATCAGGCCGAAATAGTTTGAGCATGATGACAGGTGCCTCAAAGGCCCAATATACCGAACAAGTGTTTGGCAAGCCTTGAGTCGTCGTTTGAAAATAGATGTCGAAAGCCTTTGATAGGTGAAGATTGGCCTCCTGGGCTGCAACATAACAGCCCAGATCTTTTAAAATATAACCTGCAAGGTCATGGACTGAAAGTTTGGATGTTTACTTGTGCTGCAGGAAAATGACTTATTTTTTTTTACTTTGCACCTTTATCACATTTATTTATTTTCCAAAAAATAACTAATAATAATCAGAATGATTGTATCGGTTTGTTACATGTTGCTGTCTTACGTTACTTTGGACCCTTAAATAAATGAGATCGTGTGTATTTTTGTAACAAATAAAAATTCTCTTTAAAGAAAACAAACATACGCAGAAGCTACGATCTTGTTTTTTGCTGAAGCTAAAACAGTGAACTAAAAATACTCTGTACCCTCTTTGAGTCACTAATAATAATAATACAGATGTAAACCCATCAGCTACTCGTTAACAGGACAAAATTAGCCTGCCTATAGAAAATTACATTTCCCTCATGCTATTAAACATCAAGGGATTTTTACAGCTTTTCAAAACATATTACTACATATTGCATAATAAACAAATATAACACACACCGATTATAAACTGCAGGAATGTCTTAAAGACATAAAGACCTGGATGGCCGCTAACTTTCTGCTTCTTAACAGATCAAACTGAGGTTATTGTACTCGGCCCTGAAAATCTTAGAAATATGGTATCTAAGCAGATTCTTACTCTGGATGGCATTACCTTGGCCTCCAGTAATGCTGTGAGGAACCTTGGAGTCATTTTTGACCAGGACATGTCCTTCAACGCACATATTAAACAAATATGTAAGACTGCTTTCTTCCATTTGCGTGACACTGAAAAACTAGTTCATGCATTTATTGCTTCCAGGCTGGACGACTGTAATTCATTATTATCAGGAAGTCCTAAAAACTCCCTGAAAAGCCTTCAGCTAATCCAAAATGCTGCAGGCCTACTTGTTGTTCCTAGAGTATTTAAAAGTAGAATGGGAGGCAGAGCCTTCAGTTTTCAGGCCCCTCTTCTGTGGAACCAGCTTCCAGTTTGGATTCAGGAGACAGACACTATCTCTACTTTCAAGATTAGGCTTCAAACTTTCCTTTTTGCTAAAGCATATAGTTAGGGCTGGACCAGGTGACCCTGAATCCTCCCTTAGTTATGCTGCAATAGGAGTAGGCTGCTGAAGGATTCCCATGATGCACTGCGTGTTTCTTCTTCACTCACTATGTGTTAATAGACTTCTCTGCACTGAATCACACTTGTTATTAATCTGGCTCCCTTCCACAGCATGTCTTTCACCCCTCCCTGAGCCTGGTTCTGCCGGAGGTTTCTTCCTGTTAAAAGGGAGTTTTTCCTTCCCGCTATCGCCAAAGTGCTTGCTCATAGGGGGTCATATGATTGTTGGGTTTTTCTCTGTATGTACTATTGTAGGGTCTACCTTACAATATAAAGCACGGCTGTATAAATACAATTGAATTGTGTAGAAAAGCGATTTCAGTGACTTTGACCATGGTGTGATGTTGGTGCTAAATGTGCTGCTCTGAGTATAGAAACTGCTGATCTATTACAGACCACATCCACAAAATTGTCTTAGTGCACTTTGTGCCTCTTAGTATCAGATGAGCATTGTTCAAACACCACAGCCTACCTGAGCACCGTCCATCCCTTTATGACCACAGTGTACCCGACTGCAGATGTGGCATGTCACAAAGCTCGGATCATCCCAAACTGGTTTCTCGAACATGACAGTGAGTTCATTGTACTGGAATGACCTCCACAGTCCATTGCATCACTGGTGAAACGGGAATGTGTCGCTCCGCGTTGATTTAAATTAATTTTTATTACACAAGTTTAAAGGTGCACGGACTTGTTACGGTAAAGAAGTAAAGGCAAAGACCAGATTGCACGAATCACATGCTTTAACCTTCTTCATTATGCATTACATATATTCCTGTGTGTTCCTACAAAGACTAGCTTAGTGTTGTCTAAACTAAAGCCAGCGTTCCCCTCTGTGAGAAAGACACATTCTTGTTGGCACTGCTTTCTGTGCCCTTTGTTTCCCTGTCAGTTTAGCCTTGATCAAATATTTATGTTTCCACGCTGAACTCCTCACCCTTCTTCCCCACTTGGTGTCTTCTTGCCCAGTCTCTGACGACATTTGCACCTCTGTTACCCAGCACCACTGCTGCCTTTCTGCCTTTTCTGCGTCTCTGGCTTCTGGCTGTGCTATCTGACCTTTCCTCTTCCTGTGCTGCTCTGTCACCCTTTTTGTTGACTTTCATGTTCTGCACTGATTAATTGCAAAACAAGGGAAGTGTAAACTAAAAGTGGGGCTTGTTGTCAGACAAATTAGTGGTAGTAAATTCTGGAGCTTTGTCTTTGAAGCCCTGCCCGTGTGCGATGGCCTCTGGGTCACTGTGTTTACTACAGCTGTGAAAGTCGGATGTTTTGTATATCAGTAGGAAAGTTGTACTTCTTTGGGACCTCGCAACGCTAATGGTGCCGCTCCGTGAATGCTCAGTGGTTGTTGTCAATTTTATGTGTCCTGTTGATATTTTATCTACAAATTCATGATTCCCAGAAGAAGAATTGCACTGACGTCCTGCACCACTGTAGTGCTGACAGCTTAGATTTTATTTCATGTTTTATAGAGCAAAAAAAATGTATAATTTTACATTGTTACACATGGTTTACATTAATGTGGTGGATCCATCCATCCAGGTTTAGTCTTTTTAATTGTTTTTATATGGAGGGTATATGAGGGAGATCTGTGACAATAAAAGCACAGCTCCTTAACACAGCTGCCTCGTGTTAACTAAACCTGAGGTATTTTATTTTAGCTGAATTGTCACGATTGCAAATATCAGTGCCCTGAGTTATAATAATGTAGTTAAACAAATTCAACATGATAACGTTTTCCTCATATTCATCAGTCAGCACACGAATGGAAAAAAAGAGGTGACGCATAAGCTCAACCTCGTGGTCACAGTTTGGTCCATATGTGACTGATGATGGGTACTTTTAGCTTTCTGCCCATTAGCTTCCTGTAGTTTAGATTAATGTCTGTCTGCTCCGGTGCAGCCAGTTCCACCCCTGCACGCATTTTACTTAAACCAGTGTGAGTGCATTCATAGCTATACACGGCACTGGAAACACCTGATGCGAAACAAAGGATTTCCTGAAAACAGGAGGCAGACCAGCTCACCTGTAACACACACATCCTTGTGTACAGCGAGTCTGGGAGATAATCCTGGTTTGTTTCTTATGTAATATGGAAACAAACTCAAATATTTGTTCTGTCTGGCCTTATTTCTTCCACGTCTGACGCAAGTTTGTCACAAAATGAAACTAAAACAAATCCTCGGGATTTATAAGACGGAACAGAAATACTTTGTTGAGATGGAGCCGGTCAAAGGTCACCATGATCCCGTTCTTGTGAATGCAGAACACCTGGAGGAAATATCTTTAAATTTAGCACAAACGTCGCGTCAGATTCAGGAACAAACTGAGTAGAATTTGTTGGTCAAAGGTTAAACATCTTTTGTGACTTCACACAAACTTAAATGAGGACACAACCTGTTAGATAATCGTGCAAATGTTTAGAAAACGTGCACGGGAATCTAACAGGATAAAAGAAATGATGGTATTATATACACAAATAGGCAAAGATGTTCTGCAAAAACGCTTTTCTGTCTGAACTTAAACACTGTGTTCACTAATCAAAGAGGAGGCGGTGACCGTCTGTGTTAATGCCCATGAACAAAATTCCTTCAAAGGCGTCATATAGGACACGAGTCTGGCCTAGAACCCACGGACACCAGTGCTGTGTTTCCTTCATTAACGTGCTGTGCCAGGCCGTCACTGCAGCCGCCTCAGCTGCTGCTTGTTTCTCTCAGGCTTTGGTTTTTGCATTTATAAACTAAAAAGCATGCTTTTCTGAGTTAAGGCGGTTGGCTGTGACGTGCATTTGGACCTCATACTAATTATTACAGTGAAAAGATAACGCGATACAAGCGTAACCTCTGAAATGAAATGAAAGGACCGGGTGTCATGTGGCCATGAAACTGGTTGTCAGTCACCTGCAGTTTGAGTTTCTGAGAACGTGGGCGTTTGTATAAAGATGGCTGTAACTCTGTGTAACTGTAACAGTACTTTTGTTTAATCCCGTAAAGCTGAACATCTGGTAAGATTAAAAAAACTGCATAACTGTTAACATCGAATGGTTGTGTATTCTTTTATTAAATATACAGTATTTACATCAATTGTAGCAATGAAACAGTCTTCCAGTCAGAAGCTGAAAACATTGCAAATAACACGACTTTTCACTGCATTTGTGTTGTTTTCCTGATATCATGTCCAAACGGATCCACAATAATCATAAAAGCAGACTTCTGTTTCCTGCCACAGACTAGACGTGCTCAGCGATCTGTGCTTATGACGAGAAAAGGAAGCAGAAAAGCCTGAAAACAGCAACGAAACTGGAAAATGACAGTTCATGAAGACTCAGCTGTTTTGTTGTTTTTCTTTCTTTTCTTTAAGCTGATCATAAAAACAAGTGTTTTCAGTCGAATTCATGATTCCTCGTTTTGACATCCAGTGTTTACGACTTCGAGCGACTCGGCTGACGTGACCATGTGTTTATGACTTAATGGACGTCTGTACTGTCATCCGGGCTACGTTAACATCTCATGTGAAGACCTGCCAGCCACTGGGAGACTTAACAGTTGCTATTTTAAGACTAGTCTGTTTATCGCAGCCTAGTGAGCAGCTGCTGCCTGAAGCTGTGTCTGAGTCTTTGTTACATTTTTAATGTCAGTGGGACGAAATTTCATCGTTTCACTGCAAACAAACAGAGTCAGTTTTTCTACCTGTGACACACAAAAGGAAATATGTACACCTATTTCTTACATTTACCTGGGTACAAACATGCTTTCAGAGCAGAAGTTCAAAAACACATAATGATGCAGTTAATATGGAGGCAAAGTATCTGCACACTCTAGTATATACACGTGCTTTAAAAAACAAAGTCCTGAGCGCTGTGTGGGCTGGATTTGCCTCTCCTCTCTCTGTGACCATCAGGACGGATTATTTCATTTCACCTGGAAGATAAAACATCAAAACATTTTAAGTAAAATAAGCTGGACGTGTAAAGATCTCATCCCTGCTTAGCATCAGTATTTTATCATTGTCACGGGGACGATATCTGCAGACTGATGAAGCTTCCAGCTCGCAGTAAACAGCAATCTGAATGTTTACCGTTGGAGCTTTGAAGATGCCGATCGTTCCAACAGAAGTCCAGTTAGTCGGAGTGTGCCTGCCCTGCAGCGAGGATGCCTGAAAGCCTGCAGGTTTAGCACCGGGCTGCAAAACAAAGGATTTTTTCACTGTCATTTAATGTTAGACACAGTCAGCACACTGGTGCAGCTTTCTTTTGTGACCTTCTGCCTTCCTTTGTCATCTCGCTTCTCCATCCGCCCTGCAGCTGCTGCAGATTCCTGTCCAATTCCCCCTCACCACCTCACCTCTGCACTGATGTCTATGTAATCACCAGAACTGTTGTAATTTCAGAGCTCAGAGGTGGATGACACTCTGAGAAGGCTGTGACATGGTAACATCTTGGCTTTGGGGGATAAATAAAGCTGAGGGATGAGAATTCATTTATTTATTTTTTTCCAATTGGAGGGAAATCGAATCCTCCATCCTCGTCAGCTGAGATTCAAGATTGAGTCAAACGTAAATACAATAAGTGAATATCTGTCCCGAGTCCTAATCAAGCTCTCGTTCTGTGACAGAGTGTTTGTGTTTATTTATTTGTTTGTGTCTTTTACCTTCATATTGGACAGTTGTTGTCTCAGTTCTTCCTTCTCCCGCAGTAATTTCTCCACCTGAGGAAAATACACACGATGTAAATCAAACAGTGTTTATGTCTAATATGAAACTAGGATTTGCACTCTTATAAAAGCAGATGAAAACAGGAGTGATGAACACATCTGCGTTGTAACGACACAGTGGGCTCTCACTTCCCGTCCATCCAGATCTGATTTACCTTATCATCATGAGCTTTTTGCGCGATCTGCGACTGTTTGGAAGTTTTTTCAACAAACTCTGAGTGATTGCGTTGACACTCCTCGAAGTCGGAGATTAAGTGTTTGTTTTTCACTTCCAGCTCACTGGACTTTTCTTGAATTTGAGACACCTGAGAGCAAAACAGAACACAATAGTTATCTTCAAATAAATGCAAAGCCATGCATTTCCCTTTAAATGCAGTATTTGCCCTGCGGCTCTGCATCAGACACTCATTTATTTTATTTTAATGATGGACAACATATGAGTAGATAGATTTTTTTTTTTTTTGCTTTCCGAGCTGCAATTTTGAGTAAAAACATGAAAAATATCAAAAATATTTTTGAAGTTTCGAACGTTTTTAAGCTGTTTTAAGAACTTTGACCCGACACTTTCAAGGCGTCCGAGGCTCATTTTAAAGTGCTGCATCAGCAGAGACACATACTTCACGTCTGCTTTGAGCTGGCATTCGCCTCACAGGACATCTGTCTCTTTGGCTACATTTATCAGCAATGATACAATGCAGAGACTTCCTCCCTTGAGAAAGCGGTTTCCCATTCAGATTGTACTCAGGGATATTCCACAGAATTAACTTCTTCAGGGAGAGTTCAAAAGTTTAAAGGCTGAAAGTCTGGCTGAAAATAAACGTCCTCTCCCTCAAGTAGTTAATTTACTGAAGCAAACATCTCTTATGCAGACATCTCCTTCCACGCTACACCTCGCTATATTTATCTGACCTTTCAGAATAAAATGAGAACTGAAATTATGATTGCCTGTCACCCCTTCTTAAAAAAAACATATCTGGTTGATTGTTTGATGAGTTGGCAGCAGCTGCACCAAAGAGTGATTTTAAACTGAAAGATGCCCCACGGTTCCACTGAGGCATTAGACTAATGTTAAATTTACCATTTTCCCCACATTGTCGAGATAAACCTGGAACTTATTCTCCACGTCTCTGGACAGGTTCGTGCAGCTGTTTTTTATCTTGTCCATATGCTCCCGCTGCTTCTCGCAGGTGAGGTGAAAGGTGAGCTGGTGAGGAATCAGGTTGTTAATCCGGTCCAGGAATGCGCTGGTCACCATCGTGATGCCTTCTAGAGACTTTGCAAAGTCCTCTTTGCACTTGCTGGCGGAGGCAGAGAGAATAAAATAAAACGCTTTAACTTTGCTTATTTTTCAGGTAGTTTCAGTCTCACACGCCACACAGACGTACCTGGTGTACAAGGCGTGCTGCTCCCTGAGAAAGATGTTGTCGCGCCGCAGCTTGACCACCTCCTCGTTGAGGCGCGTTCGGTCTTTGACGGCGCTGTCTAACTCGTCCCGCAGATTCTGCACCGTCTGGGTGAAGTTTGCATTGACAACGTCCAGCTTGGCTTCCTGCTGATCGTAGCGTCTCTTCAGGTTAGTCAGCTCGCCTGGAGGATTCAGAGAGAAACTGTCACGGTGAGACTCGAAGCGACGATTTGACTCTTATTAACTCCAAATAATTACTCTCACAGTTATGCTTATTAAGGCTGAACGCATCAGTTATTAATGATTCAGAGTTATTAGATAACGAGTTTCCAGATGGTTTGCAACATGTTTAACTGTTTAATCAGAAAGAGATCAACCTCGCAACCCAAAAGCATTTTGGATAAAAGACCCGCAGCATCGATATTCTTTTGACTTAACTGTCGCAAGAAAAAGTTCACTTTAAGAAAGACACGTGCACTGTTTATGTTTCATGTTTGATAAAACAGATAAAGAAGAAGAAGATGGCACTGAGGTACATACTGCTCGTGCTGCTTCTCGTGACCATAAGAGGGGGCTGTAACTGAGGGGGGGGACGCCGTGCTAGGTTCAGTAGCCTGTTGCAGTCCTCCTGTGAAGAAAAAGTAAATGACACACAAACAACGACATTTGAAGAATGGTTCGAGATTAATGGGTTTATATTTTCTTGCACTGGTGACCAACGGGGAAGTGAACTTACAGACTTTTTCTTCAAATCCTGCTCCGTCTTGTTGGCATCAAGCTTCTGCTTCGCCATCTCTTTCTCCAGAGCTGCTCTCTCCTCAGCCCGAGCCTTCAGCTGAGCCTCCAGCTTACTTTTCTCCTTCCTCAGCTCGATGTTGTTGTCACTCAGTTTATTGAAGCCCAGCTCCAGCTCCTGCAGGATAACAGGCACTCAGCATGAAAGCCATCTCTGCTTCTTACTGCTCTACATATGATAGTAGAACAACTGGGAAATCAAATAAAATGCTAAAATAATTAGAATTATAATAAAAATATTTACAGTGGAAAAAAAACACATTAATGGTTTCTGAACATGACGTCACTGAAATCTAAGAAAACCTCTCAAGGTTCCACTAATAAGCTGTTGTATTGTTATATAAGGTGGGCCTGGACATATAAATGTCTTTAAAAATATTTGAACGCTTCAGTTTAATAAACTAAACTTAGACCAGCTCACTGACCTTGACCCTTTTCTCTGCTGCAGTCTTCTCCGGCTGTCCGTAGATGACAAAAAGCACCAAGCTGACAATGATGAGTGACTGGATGAGAGAAGAAAAGAGGAAGACGATCCTCATGTAGTAGCCGCAGCTCTTCCCTTTGGACTTGTTCAGGTGCCTTACCTCTGGGCTCAGTTTGGCCCGAGAGTAGCTGGAGCTGTACATGACTGACTACAGAGAAATTATTTGTCCATAAAGAAAATCCGCAAGTATTCTCCTCTGGAAGATGGAAGAAGTCGAGCGTGCGGTGAGGTGATGGTTTCCCAGTCTTCTGCTCGCCTTTTACAGCTCTGCAGCACTGCCGACGTGAAGAAACAGACAGGCACAAGTGGCAGGCAATGATGGACGTAAACAATGACCCTTAGGTGTCCAGAAGGGTCATGTTTATAATTGGTGCTTGAGGCACACTTCCTGTCCATCCCAGCCCAACCTCTCCTGCCTCCCCCTCTTCCCCTCCCGTCCCTAATCAGCCTCTGTCGCAGGACAGTCTCCTGCTGCAAAGCTGCCCAAGTTATCAGAAACTTTCCATGGAACATTTGAAACAAAAATAAGTTGGTGTGGTGGGAATTATATTTAAAGACCTTCAAGACATGTTTCAAGACAAATAAATTTACAGCTTTTCAACAAAAACTGTAAGAAAACCATCAGTTTTCACAAAATGTGCTCATGCTGCCTAAAGAAGTTGCCTTTACACAGGACTGTGGCTGCATGTTCTCCTGTAGTGGCATCTACTAACTCTATTAAATGACCTTAAATTAGGGTTTAAAATAAGTGAGCAATCACTTCCTTATGCCTCCGTGGTAACGGCTCGGACCCACTTTTGCCTTCAGAACCGCCTTAATAATTTGTGGCACAGAATCAACAAGGTGCTGCAAACATTTCTCAGAGATTTTGGTCCATATTGGCGCGATAGCATCACAGCGCCATCAGAAGATGGATGCACTGTGCTCATAAAGGGATGGACCTAGCAACAACACCCAGGCTGGGCTGCAGCAGGATGGATCCATGATTTCATGCTATTTGCACTAAACTTTGACCGTACCATCAGAAGGCTGCAGCACAAATCAAAACTCAACAGACCGGGCAACATTTTTCTAATCTTCTGTGGTCCTAGTTTGATCCTCAGTTTCCTGTTGGCAGGTGAGGCCTTCTGCTGCTGGGGCCCATCTGCCACAGTCGTTCATTGATGCTGTCCTACAAATGTTGGTTGAAGCGCTCTGGTTTTTCTTTGTATTATTGTACGGTCTGGACTTTACAGTATAAAGTAACAGCTGCGATTTGCCACTACATAAATAAAACCTCTTTTTTAACACTAGAGATGGCTGTGCAGTAAAATCCCAGCAGATCAACAGTTTCTCAAATACTCCAAGCAGCTCAGTGAGCATCAGCAACCACGGCACGTTCAAAGCCACTGAAATCAGTTTTGCTCAGTTTGCATAAACCACATACATCATATTTTCTCAGATAAATATCAAATCACTGAGGACCTCCCATGTCCACCAGAATTAAAAGCACAGACGTTCAGTACTTCAGTAAGACTGCTTATGTTTTGTTTTTTTTTTACCCATGACTTCATGTGATATAAAAATAATGAAGAAACAACAGGAAATATTACCCATCAGTGCCCTATTTAATTATAGCTGCTGCAGACTGATCGTATTCCCCTGGTGCTTGATGAACAATATAAACCATTTAAGGAGTAAAAGCAGAAAATGCCAAACAAAAAAAATTTTCCACCATATCCTGCCTTGAACGAGCACGGAAAGGAGTCATGGTAGTGGAGGAGTGAAGGAGTGAAAACAATAGGGACCTGTCATTCTTTGGGGATGAGGGAATAACAAATTCTCCCTGCAGAGCGCAGACACCCTTCACCCCCCGTCCCACCCACGGCATCCACGGTTGAGCTGGTGACGTCAGGCGCAGTCGGGTCTGCCGGGGAAGGGTGTGAAAGGGGAAAGGTCCTCCAAGCCTGAAGCTTTCCTGCTCCCTATTGTCTCCCTGACAACCTGTCTTCAAGTGGAAAAACACTTATTTATGAGGCACGTTAAGAGTGACAGAAGACAACGAGTTGGGAAAGAGGTGTTAGATAACGTGAACAAAAGCAGGAAACCGAATGGCTGAAGACCGTGATAAGACACCTTTTAAGATAACAGACTAGACATCTTTAAGGTGACGGGAAAACATATTTTACAGCTAAAGCGGTGATTCTCAACCTGGGGGACAGAGCCGCTGCAGCTCACGAACCACGGGGGGGAAATATGGAGTGGAACCAAACTGAATGAATATGATGCTGTCAGTACTTCACTAACATTT
Organism: Oreochromis aureus; assembly: GCF_013358895.1. NCBI lineage: Eukaryota > Metazoa > Chordata > Actinopteri > Cichliformes > Cichlidae > Oreochromis > Oreochromis aureus. The sequence continues at coordinate 1,961,226 of NC_052958.1, forward strand.
AACTGTAACCTTCAAACAGCACGTGAAGCATCAGAACAAGACTGAGAACCTCCACACTGAATTAATCTTCATGCTACAACTGGAGAAGACTTCCTGTTTATAATGGTGTCTGCTGCTCGACTGCTTAATCACCCGCCATATACACGAACACAAAGACATCTGAGCTGCAGTGAGGCTAGAGCACGGCAGTGACATCACAGTTACAGCTGAAGAACAGCAGAGGCTTTGCTGCCATCTCCTGACAAAACCTAGACATTAAAAAAATAACAACAAATACACAAACATGACAAGTGTCATTAAACGAACGTTGTTTTAATTCACAGAAACAGTTTTACAAATGTAATCTGTACACAGCAAGTGCATCTACGGGCAGTACAAAGGCCATTTTTACAATCATACCCTATATGAGTTTTTCATTGCCGATGTAACATAACGTAAGTGTGACAGCTAAGAAAGAAAACAAGCCATTATAAAACAGAAAGTACATTAAAACAGGCAGCAGAGGAAAAGGCAGGATCACATACTTTGTGACATGTATCTCTGTGATTCACTATTTCAAATTAAGGTTCATTAGTTTCCTAATCACCTGCTTTGGAGCAGTGTGGTGTGTTGTTAGAAAGAAAGCAATAAGGGATGAATGATGCTTTTACACCGTTTAGCTGTTCTTGAACTATTCTTACTGCTTTTATCCTTTTCTTGGATTCTGGGACTTTTAATCATTCCCACGACACCTGCAGCAAACAACTGCATGATTTCTGCAGTTAAGATGAAGAAAAATCAATCACTCGTCTATTTTAGTACGGACATACAATGACTGTGCAGTTGACAACTCACCAAACCCCTTGGTTATCCTTAGATCTACACCTACATCCCAAATAATACATGAATTACAGCAGCTTAGAGAAAAAAACGGTCATAATGTGGAGGAAAAACCGAAACACGTGTGCGTGTGGATTTCGCAGAGAAGCCAGTGTCCCATTTTAAACTGTTGCCTCAATGTCCTGGGGGTCGTCCCCCTCCAGCAGGCTGTAAGATGCATGACTCTGGAAAGGCCTTTGTAAAGGGTGAGCCAGAAGTTTGGCCATGCAATTGTGCAGCTCAATGGCGGGTCCGCTTAGGGAAACCTCAAAGCGATAACACATGCCCTTTGAGTCCAGGTTACTGAAAGAGCTGTAATTGTCCTGGAGAAAAAGCAAATACTCAGTTTAAGAGTACCGGTATGCAAGAATATCAGGCGACATGGTGTAAAACAGCTTATTACATACAGAATCAAAAGGCCGGTGCTGGTTTTTAGTGTCAGTACAACAGTTTTGTCATCACTGGGTGTGAACACAATGTGAACACGAGCAGAAAAGGGTTTGGAGGTGAGTCGGGTGTGCAAAAGCTCCACAGCCCAGAGTTTGGCATCGCTGTCTTGCAATGTGCAGAAAATGTTTAAAAAACGATAAGCTTGGAGGTATAGATGGTTCATTCTTTTCAAATATATATTTTTGGGGCTTTTTAGCCTTTAATGAGATGGGAGAGTGGAGAGAAGACATGAAAGCTGGGAGACGACATGCAGTAAATTCCCTCAGGCGAGACCTCTGCAAGAGCTTTAACGCATGTCTCGCTCCCTCAACCCAGTAACTACAGCGGTGCCCTGATCCACATTTAACGTGCCACTGAGGCTTTTCAAACACGCTGAACACTGAAGAGAAACAAGGACGTACTTTATGTTTAATCATTTATTCAAAGGTTACAACACATGTACTCACTGGACCTTGTTGGTACCGGTTATCTCAGCTGTCTTAGTCCTTTGGGTTTCAACAAAACACTGGAAACATTTCTCAGAGTTTTTGGTCCATCTTGACATGATAGCATCACGCAGTTGCTGCACAGTCATCGTGGAAATCTCCCGTTCCACCACATCCGAAAGGCCAACGCGCTCTAATGGCGGAGTGCAGTGATCTCATCGTCACGTTCAAGAAACCAGCTCGAGATGATTTAAGCTTTATGAGATGGTGCGTTACCCTGCTGGGAGCCAATCTTCCAATTCTGTTGAACCTGTGTGAAGTGTAGCCTCAGTCTCCTGTTTGTAACTGACACCCAGTGTGCTCCCCTGCTGTTGTAGCCCATCTGCTTCATTAAGACACCAAAACACGTCATGTTTAAAGTGACTTAAATCACCTGCTATGCTGACATGTGATTGGCCGATTGGATATTTGCATTAACAAGCAACTGATCCTGTGTACCTAAGAAAGTGACCAATGAGTGTATAGTGTGTGTGCTTTGTGTAATACTTGCTCTTTGAAAAGCGTGTTCTCAGTAAAGCACTCACCCACAGTGTGCCATTATTGGGTCGTTTTATCGACTGAACTAACTTATTTTAACAGATTTGATCTTTATCACGAGTTATTTTATGTTCCTCTGTCTTCTTATTCCTCATGTTACTAATCATCCACACTTTTCCCCCGTTTGGTAACACAGTAACTGCATCGCTGTGTCACAGCATGAAGCTTGCTTGACTCCTTTAACCACCCGGTCCGTGACAGTCTAAGGCTGCGGTCAGTTTGAGCCTGGATACTATTCGATGCCTTGTGTATGGACCGAAACCTCTGATGAATGTTTCCAGCACCTTGTTGAACCGGTGCCACAAAGATTTAAGGCAGTTCTGAAGGTAGAAGTGCATCAAACCTGGTACACGGAGCAGCTGCACACAGTTTAAACCAATAACCCTCCATCACCAGCTTCTGCACTCACCCTCCAGCTGGTCTCATCCCCCTGCTCCTCCACCCCGTTGTGCAAATAGACCACGTCGAAGAAAAAATATGGCGACTGCAGCATTTTCTGTGACAGGACAGAGAAACACAAAGTGCACAGTCAGGAACAGGTCCCACGTGTAAAAACTAAAATACAGACACAAAGAGATGCCCCATCAGTGCTGTACTTACACTAACAGCCTCAGATGGGTTGAACTGCAGCTGCCCAGCATGACGGCTGTAGATAAGCACAGTCCGCACCACATACGGAGGCGGGACAGTCTGAATATTCTCCATCAACGGCAGCTCGATTTTCTGACGTCTGCAAAAGCACAAAATGAGCAAACGGCTCAGTTGAAACATTTGTGTGTTTAGAAGCTAAAAAACTCGTATTTTTAATCAAATTGGGACACTTTAGTGCAGATCTTTTACTTACATGACATTAAGGAGATCTTCCAGGTCTACAAAAGGGCAGTTAAGGGTCGAAACCAAACATCTAGAAGTTACTAGCATTTTTTTGTCAATTTCAGTCAAAGGATACTGAAGGACTCACACACGTTGGTCTCCAGGTCATACAGACAGCTGCACAGCTCCCTGGGATCAGAGGTAAAGCCTGACAGCTGAGATATGTCAACAGATGGATTAAATGACGTTACATTAGGGAAGTGGATTCAACCGCCATAGACAACAACAAAGAAATAGGAACTACATGATCATACCCAAACAAACGGCTCAGAGTCTGTTGAGTCTTCTACATTTTTTAGAGGTAACACATAAAGAAGAGCATCCTAACAGCTCTCGTACTCACCCACAGGGCGTCATCGTTGACGACCACCAGAGCAAACTCATGCCGTTTGTCAATCTTGTGTTTTGTTCTGACAAACATCTCAATCATCTTCTGGGATATGTTCAGAGCATTTGTTTTAGACCTAGGTTGAAAAACACTCAAATTAGACGGTGAAACTTTGACGACACACAACGAAGTTTAACATGCAGTCGCTTACCCATTAAAGGACTCCAGCTTTGGCAAAGACATCTCTTCAGAAAGATCTAAGCAGATAATCTGTCATAAAAGAGAAGAACTTACAGTGAAAATGATTTTTTTTTTCTTGTGACCCTTCAAAAATCAGAAATGTTAAGTGGACCCACCACTTTCTCTGGGCAGTTTACGCGGGGCACTCTGAGCTGATACTCTGCCGGTGAAGGGACGGACGTGGTGAGTGTGGGCTGCTGCTGTGTGGACTTTGGCCTGTCTTTGGTTGACACGGCTGTAGTGGAAAGCGGTACCGTAGCACTGGCCGCAGCAGTCGCGCCTGCAATGGCAGCAGGTGCTACAGCCTGAGCTGTAGACACTGAGATGGTTGCGGTGGTGGAACTTGGAGGGCTGTCGCTGGTCGAGGCCTCGCCTTCTCCCTCCACACGACTTCCCACGGCAGGCTGAGATATGCTGGGGTTCCCGTTGCCTCCGAGGCTGCCAGTGCTGCTGCGTCGGTCCTCAGCACCCTCGGGGTTGGAGCGCGTTCGAGGTCGAAGCTCTACGAGACGCTCCTCTCCATCTGCTGGGCCGGGCTCTGGTGTGTCCATTGATAAAGGAGGAAGCTACAGAAGTCGAGGTGGTGAGGTTAAGTTAGATAAGTTATTCTGGATCTCAAAGATTTCTAGCATTTAACAGGTGATGGAATCCCTTGACATTAAAAGGCTGGGAGAATATATTTTTAACTTTGCTTGCTGTCCATCCTTCACAAAGACCAACAAGTGCAAATCCACCTAAAATCCTACACACGGGCTTCTCATAAACTGCTTGCCCCTAGCTTACAGAGGGCAGATTTACACCAGACCACCACACAACCATTTTCATCAACTTTAAAATCATATTTCTACTTTCAGTGCAAACTCAGTCCAGTTCATTTTACACAAAAGGACTCTACGTGTTAGCTCGAGTGTAATGTGTCGATACACGCGGTGGTGTATATTTACGTGAAATATTATTAATTAGCAAAAGCTTCAGTCAGTGCGACCAGAAAACCTGACAAAGTGCTAAAGACCACAGCAGACAGAGCAGCTGATGCTCCACGGCTGTAGCAACATTAGCCGTTAGCATTAGTTAGCTTTAACTAAAACAAATACGTCAAATCAGTTACTCTGTGAACTAAAGCATGACTTTTACATCTGAAAGAAAAGAACACACACTTACTTAATTATTACGACTGATCTTGTATTTATATACGGTAAAAACTCATTGAGGACTGAGAAATATTCCAACAGCGAGCTAACATTTGTTTTGAACGGACACTTCCTGAACGGAAATGATACAACCAGAAAATGGAACGGGTACAATGGAATTGTGGGTAATGAAGTTTATGGATTGTGGTGCTCAAAAAACAGTGTTGCTGACCTAATAATATAGTTTTTACTGCAGTAACAGTAGTAGTAGCATAAAAAGCTCTGTTTGAGTCCACAGATACTGTCATGCATAAGTAATCGATTGATTTATTGATGTATTGAGTTTATTCTACCAAAGTGAGTCTTTTACTATATTTTTGCCAACACTGAGAATGTGCAGAATGTATCCAAAAAATAAACAGATAGCATTTTTCCGGTGTATACATCACATTATAACCAGATAGGATAATTCACACCCCCTTTGGTCATAATCAGACATGGAAGCACACTACGGACAAAACAGGAAAGGACTCAGAGTGAAAGGGAATGGGTGGGGATGACTTTTCCACTTACTTCACCCATCACACAAAACAGTGTTAGGCAGACATGGAGAGAGCAGACTTATTACAGAGACTGACTCTTGGAAACTATAATTACACAAAATAGTAGGAGTGAAGAAAACAGCCCCTCATTTTGTCAATTTTTTTTTTTTTTACACACGTGTAAACTGAGTAACTTCTGCAGTCACACAGATCGGCGAGCATGGAGGTAAGTTATGATGAAATGTTTGAGTGATTGTTTTGAAGGTGTAGTGAGATTTGGAGCAACACAAATCCAGTAAAGCTTATGATATGTGACACAGTACATGAGTTTGTAATGCAGTTCAGAGCTGTCATTGATAAATGTCTAATGCAGATGTCGCATGTTGTTCCAACATGCCCCATAAGAGAAGAACTGTTGTTTGCAGAACTGCTGCACCACCATAATACAGACTTTAAATGGTTTAATCTGCACCATTGATAAGGCAGAGAAAGTTTTTTTTACTGTTTAGAAACATGCACTTTGCACATAAATAATTAAATCCACAAATTTGAAATTAGACAGTTGGTCTGACAGTATATGTTAGGTCTTTGTTCCCCATTTTCATGCCTAAATGACTTTTCTCTGACACTGACTGGGAATAGTTTGATAATGAGGATAAGGAATTTCAAGTATGTTGCCAACTCCGGCCTGCACCATATATACGTGTGTTATTAAAAAAGATGTATGTGTTTAATTGTTTAAAAAGTACATTTTCATTCTACATCTAACTATAGTTAATTCCATAATAAAAGAGTTACATTTTGTTCTGATTCAACATTTTGTGTCTGAGAGATTTGTTCAGCGTTCTTCATGAAAACAATAGATGGTTCGGTCCACAAATATTTGCTTGGCAGGAAGTTGGATGTCAGGATGTTTTAGTTTCCTCCTTTTCCGTTGCTCAGAACAATGGCTGCCAAACATGTTTGGCTCAATAGCCTAACAGATTTTTAATGCTGATACATTATATAATTAGATTATTTTGCTGTACTCGCTTATAGGTGTTTGTTCACAGGAAGAAAGAAGGCTACATACATCGGGTGTGATGTGTGTTATTATTGGTCCACACAGAAGTGACAGATTGCAGAAATATACAGAAAAATATAGCAAAAAACTAAATTAATGGGTCCACCGAGTTATTTTTTTCTTTCAGTCCAAACACGACTCCATGTTTCTGTAGGATTTCAGGCGAAGCAGATGTGACAGTCTGGATGTAGGGTCAAGGTGTGACAAGGAGGCGATGAGCCCGAGTGACTATATCCCCCTCTACCACGAGGGCTGTGACCCCGCAGTCATCCTCGAGCCTACACCAGCAGAGCTGGCTCAGTGTGAGGCTGAAGTGGGCACGCTGCTCAACATCATTGCTGAACTGAACAAGAAGATGGGGTCACTAAAAGCACCGAGGTAAGCGAGGCGTCCGGCGCAATGGCGTGATTTACTTTAGCAGCATTTACTGCAGCATCACCTTTGGCTCGACTTTGACTTGAATACTAATGCCACCCTTACAAGACACCTGAAATCTGTGGATTTGTATTCATCCTTGTGGCCAATACCACACATATTTTCACATTAATAGGGAGTTTGATATTCAACTTATAGCTCGTCTAAACGCACTACTCTTGCAGTGAACCAGATGACACGAGACCGCCGGCTCCATCCAGGCCTCTGGTTCCAGATCTTCTGTCTCACCGGCTCGTTAGAAGCAGCCCAGAAAGAAACAGCCCAACATCTAAACCTCCGCTGAATGACCAAGGTTGGCGTTACCATAGCACCACTCGTTCATCAGCAGATCTTATCAGTTTGGATGCCATGCACTTTCATCCAATTCAGAAGCTTCCACCAAAGAGAACAATTAATATTTTATGTTTATGTTCTTTATTGCAATAGTGCATATATCCCTGTACCTTTGCTTTCTATCCACTAGGAGGCAGTGGTGTTGTCTGGAGCAAACTCCAGGAGGTCTTATCATCAGTGGAGGACTCCATCAGCTTCAGAAGGACCTGGGCGGCCCCCATCACAGCTTCTGACCAGGAAAAGCACAGAGAACATCTGAGAGCAGCTCAAGAGAACTGGGTTAAAGCCAGCCAGGTATAAGTTAAAAACAAATCAGAATAATCACAATTAAAATATCTATTAAGTAATTTAAAGCTGCTAAGCCCAAGAAAAAAGAGCTTCAGGTCGATATATTGGCTCTTCTTCTTTCATAAAAAAAAGAAAATTCAGCAAGGATCGGTTTATTAGAAAAAAATGTCATTGTACAGACTATCTTTAGACTCCCATCAGTCCCTTTCATGATGCTGCTTCATTTCCCACAGATATTGGAAGAGATGGAAAGAGAGTTTGGGATTTCATGCCCGTCAACCTTCCCAAGAGACCAGTACCAGGAAGACACGCTGGATGGGGACAAACAGGAGTCTGCTCTCAGAAGCCTGCCACAGAGCAGCATCAGCCCGGTGGAAGAGGAGAAGCACAAGGTGGGAGAAGGTGTCTCGTACTTTATTAGCCAGAATGAATCTCATTCAGTGGACAAAGATGCACTAAACAGTACAAGAGACTGACAAGAATCAGTGCAGTTGCCTTTCTCCTGTGTTTCAGCTGGTTGGTCTCCATAAAGCCTGGAGGTCTGGCGGCCACATTCCTTCCTACCGGTCCACTGCTGGGGCCCTAAGTCCAGACTGGGCCCTGCCTCCCTATCCCGGTTCACCTTTACTCCACAGGAGAGCCAACAGAGCTGTGACGCCTCTGACTGTGGGTGGGGATGGATCTCCACTGGGATCAGTTAACTCGGGCAGTCCCTGTCCCAGCCCCCTCAGCCTGGAGTCTGAGACAGAGCGGCTCAACAGGTGGGAGTGATTAGCAGCTTAGAAGGTTTAGGAGTTATAAATAAAAATAAAAACTCTGCTACCACATTGTTGACACACGTTGTCCCTGTATTTACATGTATGTAAAGAAAGACAGATACAGTTTTTATTGACCCGTTCACTTACTTGACTTATGACCATTTGTTCTTATAACCTCCCACAGCTCATTTAAAGACACTGGTTCTTATCACCTTTCTGCTCTAACAGAGTACTCAAAGCATTTTATACAACATGCCGCATTCACCAGTACTTTCTATTTATCATTCACACTCTGACTTGGAATTAGTATCTTGCCCAAGGATAATTGGCATACGGCCTGGAGGAGCCAGGAATCGAACCACCAACCTTGCAATTAGTAGATGACCTGCTCTACCTCCTGAAGACCGCCTCAAAGTGCATATAAGGGTCAAATCTCAAATCTCACTGGTCTGATTGATGATGTAATTGCTGAAGATTAACTCAACCAATGAAATAAAGCGGCTACTTCCTTAGCGACATGTATTATTTTGATCATTAAAGCCATTTCACTCTTAATCCCCTCATCCTCACTCGCTTTACCGCAGATGCATCGAGAGGCTGAAGGCCAGAAACGAACGTCTCACTGCAGCTCTGGAGCGAAGGAAAGGAGAGTCGGAGCAGATCAATCTCACGCTAAACAGGCTTGAGTCCGACTGCTCGGCCCTGCAGACGGCTCTCAGATACTGGTACAAATAAACATTTCTGTCTGTGTCAACGCTTGATGAGTTTGTTATCACCTGTCAGAAACCATCAGCATGCACAGGTCGGTTTAACAGTATTAGCAAGGTCACGTTTTGTCTTTTGTGACTGACAGTGAGGAGTGTGAAGAGGCCTACGGCGAGCTACTGTCGCTTTATGACGCCAGGAAGCAGCAAAGCAGTCCTCAGCAGAGTGTCTCAGCAGGTGATGGAATACCAAGTTTTTATACTGCTCGCACCAAAGGGCACTCAGACACTGACGTGTACAATATACGGCTTTCAATCGTGCATCAGACACAGTTGGGTTCTCTCTTTTTCCCCATCATCAGAGCCAATCGGTGACAGTCAGGACCCAGACAGTCCATTAGCTCAGCTGAGGAAAATGGGAACTGAAGAGCTGTCCACCTCCTTCTCAACAGCAGGGGTCACAGAGGAGACGGAAACACCGAGTCACACGGGGCAGAGGTGATGTTTTAAAACGCTTACACACAACAAAGCTAGCGAAAGAGTTCGAGATCACCGCGTAGGAACTTCAAATATGCAAATTTCTTGGGCTGCGCTTTTGTCAGCTTGTTCACTGCAAGTAACCCCACAGGACGCCCGAGGATCGGGAGGCGGCTCTCCGGCAGCAAATTGAGCGCCTGAAGAGGGACCGCGCAGCCATTTGCCTCCCTAAGGCAGGTCCGGGAGTAGAGGCCAGACTGAGCCCACCTGGACAAAGAGGGGGTCACATGACTAAAGACAAACCTGCTGATAACAAGAAGGAGAAGGCTTCCCTGTTTTATGAACTGATCTCAGTCAGGGTATGATGTACATTACAATCACACCATTCCCAGGAAAAATATAAAAGCATGCAAAAGTATGGATGCAAAGACATTATGAGGAGTAAAATATTTAGATTGCATACTTTCCTAAAACACTGTTTGCATAGTACTCTAAATATGTATACGGGATATAGTGGATGAGACGCCATGAATATACCGATTGACCTAATTCCTAATAACTCAAACAAAAGTGCAAACCAGCTAAACGAGACAGAGTTTCATGAATTTACATGTAAACAAAAAAGAAAAATCATGGGACACAACATCAGGATATTCTAAAGAAATCTTTTATATTTATAAAATCAACAGAGGAACCAAAGCTGGGCTTTTGTGCCTCTACAGCTGATATGTAAAATGACCCCACTTTATCTTTCTCTATCATGTAGCTGCCATTTACTCTTTAAATAACCGTTTTTGTTCAGGAGGAGATGTCAGATCTGCGAGCTTTAATCCGCCTCAAGGAGAAAGAGCTGAGGTGTCTGGAGTGGAGTTTAATGGGGCAGAAGGCTCAGGGAGCAGCTGGAGTCTTCATCCCAGAAGGTCTCCAAGAGGAGGTGGGGGATCGTAGGACTGAACAACAGGTAGGATACACTCCCGCAGCAGCAATCCAGACGGGGTTTTTATCCTTTCTTTTTTTTCAAATTGGAAAATAATACAAAGTCAAGGTGAAACGAGCAAGAGGGAGCAGGACGCTGGTCTACTGTGACAGACCCGATTCAAATATGGGTGCCCCACGTGGGAAATCACACATCTACAAAAGCAGAATCCCTCCAGGCCAGGAAGGATATTTTGGTTCCACAAGGTCTTCTGCTGAGCTGTCCTGTCACTGCAGCACAGATTCGTACCGCGCATCTCTGTCATTGTCAAATGACAAAGAGTGGAACAGCTCCTTTAGCTTTCTGTGACCCTGTGATGTTAATTTGCACTGGCTGTTTGCCTCCAGATTACAAATGGGAACAGCTTTCAAACTTCATGTGCTGCACGCTGCCTGGTTTCTGCAGACTGTATCCTGTTTGGCTAGTTCGCCTAAAATCTCAGTCAGCGCCCATGCTGTGTAATAAATGCTCCCGTGTACATGCAGACGTCTCAACCAACTGATTTTGCTCAGGTGGAGAAATTAGACCCAAGTATTATGTTCCTGATACAGTCAATGATAAAAACAAATGATGTGAAATTTCAGATTCAGAATACGTTCGAGGAAATTATGTGGTCACATCGCTCGGAGACAGTAAGAACAGTAGCTGACCACAGGCAGGGATGGTTCCTCTGTCTCTCACTGAGCGCGCTCCTGTCACTGGCCAGCACGTCATGTGGGGGCTGGGAGGTATCGTCCAGCATCGTCCTTGTCCTGGAAAACGTCCACCTCTCTGATACCACTTTAAGAGAGTCCAGCTCCATCCCCACAACACTCCGGGCCTCGCGGATCACTTCACTGTTGGACACTGAACTGTAAGAAATACTGGCGACCACCGGTGCTACCCCCCGGCCTCCTGGTAGCTCGTATGGTATGAATTAGAAAATCTCAATTAATCACAATCACAAGATTTTCAGAAAACTTGACCTCTGACCTTGACCTTGAGGTCAACATTGGGATATCAAGACCACCTCATTCTCAGGTTATCCTATTCACAAACTTCGGTGTCCACGCCCGACAGTATCCCATCAGCCTTAAAGTGTAAAAACACGTCCATATTTTCCCCTTTTTTCACTTTCCATGTTTCTAAACCATAAACTATCTTACAGTACAAAAAATCCTCCTGGCTGCCAGTGCTGCCCCTCAGCCTGCTGTCAGATCCACATGTGCCATAAATGTTCAAATCCTAGGTGATTTTTGATTGAAACTTGTGCGAGATTTGTTGTGGATATGTTGTTGTTGTGGAAATCTGAGCTAGGAAACTTTATTCTTTAGCTGAACTGCTCGCAGCAGGGTGTGAGGAGACATCGCATCCTGACAATCTGAAACGCCTGGGAGCCACAGCTTTAGATCAAAGTGCACATACGCTAGAAGAGAAATGAATGGAAGACACCTTTGGGACTTTGGGCGTTATCCTAACTGAACGTTGTGTTTCAGAGGCTCTGTGAGAATGCAGCGAAGCTCGGTTGTGAAGGGGACGTCGTTGGTTATAGGACAAGACCCATCCTGAAAGAGCTGCAGGCGGTCCTGCAGAGGTGAGGGTTGGATTCAGTCTTTTCCATACTTAACGGTGTTATATGGCCTCTATATAGAAGCACTTTAGCGCTTGACAACTTTTGGTTTCGTGTCTTAACAATAAAATCTGATAATAATTATGATAGTAATTATCTGGATGTTGAATATGTGGACGTACTTGAATATAATCAGGTTTGAAAATGCGTCATACGTCTCAGACATCTCTTGGCTGCTTTGAACTGTTGCTTAGGAACGCTGCAGACTTTGCACATAAAGAATTTCTAGCTGTTTCTCTCCACGAGGTGCTTCAGAGAGCACCTTTTCTCTTCTGACCTAGAGTGCTGAATACTTTTAAATAAAGCACTCCTGTTGACACAATGCGTCACAGTGGCTCTAAGGCCAAGGACGCATATTAAATATGAGTCTGTGAGTAAACATCTTTTGTGCTTGCAGCAAAATGAATAACCTCACAGGATGTTTTCTCCACTGACCTCACTATTTCTTTTCCAGGGAGCAAGCCTTGAAGAAGCGGCTGGCTTTGGTCCATGAGTCACTGAACGCGGCCGTCTCAGACAGTTCCTCCCACAGGAGGGACAATGCAGAGCAGATAGCTCGCCTCACACAAGCTCACAGGTGAATGGAAAAAGAAAGCTGCTGAATTACTTCTTTGGTGTTTGTTCATCAGGCCCTTTGTGCTCAGCTTGAATCAAAGTTAAAAAGTCATCTGGATCTTTTCGTCGCAGCAAAGCCTTGAGTTCGTACCGTCAGATACGGAGGAAGTATCGGGAGCAGGTGTGGCGGCTGGAGCAGAAATTGGCGGCCTCGATGGAGAGTCGACACGGCCAGGGCGGAGCTGCAAAAGCTGCAGAGGAAGCCTTGGAGTGGAGGAGGGAAGAGACTGTTTTATAAGACATCAAGTCTTCGCTGAAAGCCATCTCGACATCCACATCTTAATCACATCAGCTACATGTACAAATATGACGAATATAGATTTCTGCTTTTATCTATTTTATATTAGGTGCTTATATTTTTAGCTTTCTTCTGGCCCTGTAAAGAATATCTATTTATGTAGCGATCATTAATGACATCCAGCACTTTCTTTGGCTCTTAGGGGGTAAAAAATAAAACATAGAAAACACTGTGATTTTTACCTTTTCGATGTTTGTAAGATTTATCAATAAACTGAATTGCACTCTAAAGCTTCGCGTCTCTAAAAGGATCCACACGTCAGAAGACACATTGGACAAACAGCCGGGACTCAAAGACTGAGCCCACTGAAGGCCTCAGGACTGATCTCAACAGTGCACGCGTCCATTTTCCTGTAAATGCCAACAAGCTGCTCCCAGTCATCCCTCCTTTTGCGACCGAGCAGGGTTAGTAGTCGACATAGTAGCGTACCTACTGTGTCATTTTCTAAGCTTCGCTTCGCACTCATATGTCCAAACTTACCTTGTGTATGGTTATTGTTCAGCTATCTGGAAATATCTGCCTTGTACATTTGTGCTGTAATCCAAATATACTGAGGAACACGTTCCTGCAAAGGAGACACACTTTGTGCCTCCTTTCCTGTAAAATACCCAGACGTTAGTCAATGTTAAGTTATTCCATAATATAGTCCGACCCTGAAAAGTACGGCGTATCTATGTTGTTTGTTTTTCTGCTAAATCACCAGGAAATGACACAGTATTTAAATGTACTTATAATATAATTATTTCTTTATACCCTGTAAAAACCTTACTTGTTACCTCTTTATTCTAGTGTACCTATTTCTTGGTCAGTAATGTGCACTGAGGAAATATGTTGTTTTTTAAATTATTATTTCTAAATTCAGTGGATTGACCCTTTAAGACCCCGGCTTATTGAGCTTCTCATCTTGTCACCCACTCGTTCATATTTCAATCTCTCTGCCTTTACTCTTTATTTCCTCCCCCTCCATCTTCCCTGCTCTCATCTCTCACCCCTCGCCCTCTTCCAGTTGACACTGCGCCCTGACCTGCCCGAGCCGGTTAGCTGCAGCTGTGACTGCCGGTCAGGAGGTTAAGGCAAAGGTTGAGTGTCACACCCACAGGGTCACAGCGATGCCTGCCTGTTGTGTTAGGCTGTGAATGGAGAGTTCACAGTGCCAGACGAGGTGGCGAGCCCCTGACGCTCCGACTCCTGCCTGAGCTCGCCCTTTCCCGAGCAGAGGTCACCGGAGAGGGCCCGTCCTCCCGCTCCCCCCGTGCCTCCAGGTCACCATCGCCATTGTTGTAATAGCTGCCATTAGAGCAGATGATACAATTATCTTTCCATTTTGTGTTGCCGCTCTCTAAGATCTGCGTTAAGCTTCTGAGTTCATCAAAGGTTTTTTTCGATGACACGATTGTTGTAACCTCTGTGTGACTCTTGTGTCAAAGGCAACGCAATAAAGCAAAATGTCTCCTGGAAAGAAAAGGATTTTTTTTCTTTTGTTTATCCTCGAGAGGTGGAAAAAGTATTCAGATGTTTTATTCTGGTAACTAAAAGCACTCTATTAAAAGTCTGCAATCATAAAATCGTCCTTTCAGTTATCAAAATAAAAGTAGTGACAGTTTATTCATTTTAAACAGCGTGTTATTTTTTAATACATTGAACGCCCAAATATCTTGCCACTGCGGCAAACTGGAGTAAAATGTTTATTTTCATTTAAAATATACTAACAGAGTGTAACCTCAGTAATCATTCAATATACTTTGTTACATTATTACTGTCTGAGAATTCCAGATCTAGTAGATACAACAAAAAAATGTCCAACTTCAATGATCCATAAACACATATATATTTGCTGTTGTTGGGTTCCTTTCTAATATCCTCCTTTTGTTATTTAAAGATGATGCATTACTTTAGCTCGGCTAAAATGTTTTTGTTCTTTAAACAAAACTGGAGCCAACCATTTGAAACATTTTTAATAAAATAATAAAATGACCTTCAACATTGAGCCGTTTCTGACCCATTCACTGTCCACAAACACAGGAAAAGACATATAATGACTACAGCTGTCTCTTCTGGCTGTTTTTCTGTGCATGTAAAATCCTAATTCATTTGAATTCATTTGCAACATTATTACAAAGGAGCAAAAACAAAATAGTTCAATGTAATGTTAAACACCTGTGCACTAATGCAGTTTTCCACCATTAAAAAGTGAGAAAGGGTGAAAGGTCTAATCTAATCTAGCTCATGATAAAGTGATGGCTGATACGTGCGCGCTAAAGCATGCGCTGAAATACAGTTTTGCAAAAGTGCACTCCCAAAGGATGTGAGATTAGAAAGTCAAACAAAGAGCATGAGAACCGAGCGATTAGCCCCAACAGTCTCATCTGTTAACGTTTAGGCTCCATATTTCTGGACACACTTCTACCCCCACGTATAGCAGCCTCCGCTCCAGCCTGTGCATAGCGGCGGTTTTTTTAGTGCCTGGGAAAAATACCCAAACCATTATTAGACAAAGACAGCGGCTGTCAATCAGTGTGGGGGTGGACACAATCACACATGCACATACGGAGATGGGGGTGGAGGGGTGGGGGGTGCTGACCCATGGGTTTTAGGTCAAGTCATTTACTCTCTGCATCCGTTCCCACATTTTAATAATTTGTCCCTTCGTACGCTGTATAAAGAGATCACAACCTGCACCTTCAAGCCTGCACCTTTTCTTTCTCAAAGCCATTAGCTCACCTACCACAACCACTCCATCTCCACTCCATCTCCTGCTCTCTTTACTCCTCTATTCTCTGCTTTGTGTCGTAGGACACTGCCTCGCTGACCTGACATGTCACTCCTGAGCTCTCTGACACCAGCCGGCCCATCGGAGAGGTCGGAGCATGATGGAGGGTGCTTTTGGCACGGTGGAGCGCAAAAGAGATTTGACCTCAATCAAATGGCCTATCACATCTGCTTTTGTGCTCACACACACTCAGATAATGAGATCAAACAGCTCAGGCCAGCAGCCCATCGCACCGCTGAGGCCGACAGATAAAGACTGAAATCTTGTTGCACATTATAAGTCCACTTAGGGGATTTTCATGCTTTTATAGGATTGCATGCTTGCCTGTCAGCAGGTTGAGAAAGCTGTTTAGATTTACAAATTCAGTTAAGATCAGTGTTTCACTGTGCTTTGATCAGCTTTAATGGAAACAGTTTCCACATCAGAAAAATGAACAAAAACAAGATTTTAAGGTAATTTTTACAACGGGCTTCTGTTCTAATGTGCTTCTCTGTACAACGCAATTTTCTGCTCTGCAGTTTAGGAATCATGAGTCCAACAGTATGTGATTTACTGTAATGGAACACATACTGTATATCAAGTACATGTGGTAAAAATTAGAAATGCACAGGCTTCATCTGAGATAGCGCACAACTGTTTTTATAATGTTGGTATAAAGGAAGCCAGAACTACAAACTCCTGCTAATCTTATATCATGGAAGAGAAATCCTTAAGTCCTTTTTGATGCAATAAACAAACTGGTATCTCCTGCTTCTTCTGGCATCCCCACATTCTCTAACAGTACCAATTCCATCCATTTTTGCTTATCCCTATCAGGGAGCAGAAGGACAAGGGGCTGGAGCTACCTCACCACCGTATCTTCATCTACTTGTGCTGATTTCATGTTCATGTTCTGCAAACCATCTTAAAACCATCAGGAGGTGATTGTGTTCGAATCAGCATTAGACTGGTTTTAACTTTACCAAACAGAATTTTCTTTTTGTCACCATTAATCATGGAGTTCCACAGGGATTCGTTTGGGGACTTATACTGTTTAGCTTGTATGTTGTATAATTTAGTCATTTAAATAATGTTTCTCACCTAATTTTGTACGCAGATGACATCCATCTCTCCTGTTCCTTCCAACCTAACAAGCTGCCGTCAGGTCTCAGGTAAATTGGTTGGCTAAATCTGGCTTATGTGACCTTGAGGTTATCCTGAACAATTTTCGTCTTTAGCCCGTCAGGAAGCTGACTCAGCCCTCATTTATTCATCAGAGAAACATTGCTGAGTTAAGACGTGTTAATTCTAAAGTGGAACTGCTGGAAATTGTTCATGGATCAATGCAACTCTCTATTTACCTGTCTTAACAAATCTGTTTAAAATGGAGCGGCACGTCTTTTAACTAATTCAGGAACGAGATCTCTTCAGTTTTAAAAACCATTTTCTCTCTTTAGTCTTGGCTCCCTTTCAACTTTAGAGACACATTTTTAAAATCGTTTTAACCACTCCAGTATATCTCAGAGCTTTTACCGACCTGTTCTTCCTACCAGTTCGTCGGGTCTTCAGAGCAGATTACTGCTCGAAACAGCTAAAGAAATTTAAAATCAGTTTAAGGAATATTTGTCTCACCTTTATCTGTTTTATTTCTTTTTTTATTGCTCTATTTGTCTGTGAAGGGTGCATTATAAATTTACTTAGTTAAATAAACTTCACATTTTCACCTGGTCGTCTACACAACACACCGACAGGTGGTTTGGTGCTTTCGATATCAGAGCAGAATTTAATTTTGGGCCGACCTCAGCTAAAATCGTCCCCAACCCTTCTCTGGAAAATATTAACTATGTATTGTTCATGTTTGATCATTTGTGCTTTATACATTTAACACAACCATTATCACGGCCTATTGTGCAGGAACGAAATAAAATAAACCAGCAGATGATGCTTTTTGAAATCAGCCAACCACTTTGATTGTTTTTGAAATGTTCAAACCAGCAGAGCAGTCATAAAGAACGTAACAAAAGCCTAAATATGATGTTTTACATAACAATGCAAATATAATTTAACGCATATTAAATAAGTTAAATAAAAAGTAACTGACTAGCGAGCTAACAGTAGGTTACCAATCACGATACCTGTGGTTTACAACAGGTAAGCTCGCCTAAGCTGCCGCACAAGGCTTCAGTCTGTTTAACTACTGTCAGTGTTAGTTAATGTTAATGATAAATAAGTAATATGTAATTATTCATGCAGTCATGTACCTTTATACTCCTACTTTTGTCCTTTACCATAGGCGGTTAGCCGGCAGCTAACCTTCCAAAGCTCCGCCCCCTGAGCAGATGTGGGCGCTCACTTATCTTCCAATGTAAGCTAAGTAGTAATATTCATTCCCTTCAAGTCCAGCTCTATCCCAGAATTGGTTGCAGGCTTTTCTCATTATGTGACGTATGGATATGAATGGGGATTTATGACAGCAAGCCATCATTGCCTCAGGCCTCCTGCGAGTCCAAACCCCACAAACTTTCAGCCATCATCTCCTGTAAGTGTTGGACCACATGGAAATATGCTAACAGCTAGCTATCTGGAGTTACTGTTCAGCAAACACACGCTGTGGGCATCTACAGCACTTACAGTGATTTGTTCTCTTGTTCTTCTCATTATCCTCCAGTGAACAGTACGAAAGCTTAAACTGTCCCTGTTTGATGACATATTTCTGACCCTGGTTATTACAGTCTGTACCTCTGCTGTTTCATGCTGGTGGGATTTTATACACTGTGGTGTTATCGGTGTGTGTTTGTCTGCACTGCTTGCTTCTTTTTCTGCGTTTAGCTTTAGTTTGAAGGTGGAATCAAAAAGTTACAGGTCAGTATAAAAAATGGAGCAAGCTTGCAGGTTTGAAAAGTGAAGCTCCTGTTTTTAAAACAAATTCTGTGGAACTGAATTTATGAGCTTAATCAGCAGCTTCACCAGTCGTACTGAATGACAGTTCATTTTCTGAATTAGTCATTTTTAGAGTCAGAAAGCAGGATGTCTCCAAGGTTTAGTTAGATCTGCTCGTCTTCCTCGAGCTTAGTCTCTAAACACTGAGATGATGATCAAGAAAACTCCAAACTCAACTCAAGGCTACATAATGAAACATCGCTAACAGATGTTTGATGTCACCAATATCACATTTATTCTGACTGTGCCTCTAAAAGCAGAAATACTTGATTTAAATTAAGCCCATTAAAGATAATCTACCTGTGCAGCCATGGCTCATGTCTAGGCCACCTGAAAGATTTGGATCTTTCTCAGGTGGTCCGGCTCTGATGACTTGATGGTGGGCATGTCTGAAGCGCACTGGATCTCAAACTGGTGACCCATTAACTTGCATTTTATTTTGAAGAAAAGAGCAAAGTTGCTATTTTTATGCTTATCCTGCCTATAAGACAGCAAGTGCTCCAGTTCATGCTTTTGCACCCAAAGTCCACAAACATCAGACTGACTGTGTGGGATTAATGGTGGACAACCTGTCAATGTTGGATTAAAAAAAAGAGATGAAAATGCTTCTGGTCATGCACCTGCTTTCTTCAGGCTCGAGACTGCTGTTTGGTCTATGGAACAGGTCAGTGACCTAATTGAAACCTCAGAAGCTTTTAGGTGCAGCTGATCACACCTTGTGCATTTTAGTCAATGTTAACCTGTACTGGAAGCAACTGCATGGAATCTGTAGCTGTATGTACCCTTGATGTATACACGGATTTCATGGCAGCTGTTGTATTTGACGTATTAGACATCTATAATGATTGTACGGTGGTATAATGATGAGAATAATTGATAATGACAGGATAATTCATACTTGTGAAAAAGCACAGCAGGCTTTCAAATAACAAAACTCGTCCCAGTCTTTAGTATTTAGTGGTGAAATCTTTTTTAAAAAGCATAAAGATGTTAATAATCCGATGTTCATGCAAAGTAATGTTTAGATTCACCCCACAAGGAGAACGGCTGCATACAGACATATTTATATACATATTAATGCCACTAAAGTAAGTTTTTTTAATGTTATTTATCAAACAGAAACTGAGACAGGAACCGAAAACGACAGCAGCTCTCTGGCGACATCAGTGAAAGGACTCCGGCATGAAGTGAAGGTGACTCCAGTTTCCGACAGCACACAGCTGATGATGGCAGGTCCAAAAAAACAATAACACAGTTTTCCAACATCTTCTGTTGATGTTTAGGACTTTTTTAGTACTTTGGCCTCATGTTACTTTTCTCAGTCTAAGCTAAAGTTACTCATTCAGAAATGTAACACAGATGGTGTCGCTATGACCGAAGCCAGCGACCGATTGTGTCAGAGTGACACAAGTGACATCATCTGAGTGTGAATACAAGGCGCCATCCACTTAGCCTCCACCACAGCACCACCAAAGTATTAGCTACACACAACCTCTAAGCAGACTACAACTCAGCACAAGTGTGTTATGTCTGCCGCTGCCGTCTGTGTGTTTGTCCACAGAGTAGTGTAGTTTAATCTTTATCTGAGAAAAAGAACAAAAATATATCCTTGCTTAAGGAAGAAGCAGCAGGAACAATGACTTTTAAGCAGGAAAATCCTGGAAAAATATCGGAATTTGATCATTTCCAGGAAAAAACACCAAATTTTGATAAGGTCAGGAAATGTAGTGCACAAGCAGAGGTGAGTAGAGTAGCCAGAAATTGTACTCAAGTAATAGTAGCATTACCTCAACATAGTTTTACTCAAGTAAGAGTAAAAAAGTATTAGTAAAAAAGGCTACTTGAGTACTGAGTAACTGATCCTCACACCTGATTTAATGTTTAAAAGAGAGACAATCAGACAAAAATATAAAGTTTAGTGCAAATTTTGTTATTTGAAAGACTGAAAAGCAAAAACAGAGAGTATTAATAATAAATGGTGTTTCATTTCTTTGCTCTCCAAATGACACAACAACAAACTTTATGCACAAACAAAATCTCACTTTGACATAAACTGCAGGTTTGTGTCTGTGTCTCCTGCATTTTTGGTTCAAACGTGTTTATTATTCACTCAGTGACATCACTCACACTCAGGAGAGTAGCCAGAAATCTTTCGCAAAGTCTTATTACTCAAGTAAAGCAAAAAGTACAGTGTAGTAAAACTACTCCTAAAAGTATTTTTTTTTCCAAAAAGTTACTCTGTAATTAGTTACTACCCGTCTCGGCGCACAAGTCTGCACCTTCTAACACGTCACCACGTCTGAGGAGTGCTGGGATTCTTGTTTTGAATGACTGAACAAAGACCAGGACAAGAAACAAGTAATCTAGTTTTATTTATATGGCACCAAATCACAACAACAGTGATTTCAAAGTCATTTATATCGTAAAGTAAAGGCCCTTCAACAATATAACTGTTGCATTATGGTAGGGTATTTTTGAGAGCATTAGCTACACACGCTTAATGAGCTCAGGGCCGTGCTGCAGATCAGCTCATCAGAGCTTTTTCTTCCTCAGTGTCAGAGTGACAGAACATAACGGTTCTATAAAGATGTTTTAAATGGCCAAAAAGAGCTGGATTGGTGATCGGTACAATCATTCAGAGTCATAAAGCCTGTTGTCTACAGCCGATGAACAACATAGGCAAAGATTTTGCAAATCAAACGCACACAGTAACGCAGTCGGTGTCCTGAAACGAAGCTCCAGCTGCATGTAATGTGGGCCCTAAAGGTGTCTGTCACAGCTGCTGTCAGTGTCAACGCAGGTGTGTGTTTCACTATGGAAAGTTGCGTTTCTGGAGATGCTTATTGCAGCACAGGGTACCACAGCGACAGTTTGAAGTGCTTAGGGAAAAATTGTCGTGCTTGCACGTGTCTGTCTGTTGATTTTGTCAACATGTTCATGTCATAACCGTGTAACATGCAATCTTTCACAATTTCAGCACAACTGTCAAGACAGCTGAAGGTCGGTTGAAGGTGGGTGTAGCCCCATTGTTACTGAGCTGGAGTACTCCGCACTCAGGCTCGGTAATCATTGCAAGTAAGGGCTTAAGCACTGACGGGTCAGGAAGTCAGCACCTTATTATAATACTGCCGATGTAATCGGATCACAACATGGATGCTGCTGATGCTTTCTGTTAATGCCGGTGTTGCTGTCCCCTTTATCGGGCTGTTTCCCAGATATCACTGCCTCACAGTCAGTGATGTAATATATGTTAAGACTTTTATTCAATCTTTCAGTCACAAACAGATTCTTTTTGATCGAAACGGTTCCACAGAACGGCGGGGACAATTTTCCACAAACACATGGAAAACCCACCAAATATTTTTCGTTAAAAGGTGTTTGAGCGTTGCAGCTTACAGATGTAATGTTATGAAAACAAGCTGATGTGAATCATAAACTGTAACCTTCACAGTCAGAAGATGCAGACGCAGCTGAACTTTTAGGGTGTGGACTGATGTGTTGAACAGTGCATCAAAAGCAAATAAGGGAATAACTTTTGGAAAATTTTGCTTTTGCCGAAGCAACATTTTCCAATCTTACCTCAATGAAACTGTGAAGTAAGAGCGGCACTGAAAACCTCGAAGGACTCATTTTGTGCAAACTGATACTCATCTGAGTAATGATATCCAGCGTGAAATAGGATTTGATGGACAAACTGGGTTGTAATGGGAGCTGGCACTTTTATGGACTTTTGCAAATTTTTTAATCTAATCTTTTATGCTTCAATAACACAGCTGAGAGAGAGACAGGATTGGGAAATTGCATCCAACAAAAATCTCCAGTTAAATTTGCTTTGACACTGCAGTTCAAAGAAATGCTCTTAAACTCACAGGGAAGTACAGCTTTTCACAGGAAGGGGCATTTTTCCATGCTCCAGGCAGACACTGGTGTTCATTCATTGCCAAAGAGCTTTCTTGACGTCGCTGAAATGGTTCATTCATTTGATGGGGTTAATGTGGGAAAATTGGAAGGCACGATGAAGCTGTGAGAAATTCATAGATTTACTGTTAAAGGCTTGGTGATGTTAAAGATTAGGAAAGGACGCTCAAACCAAAATGCCTACTTCCTAGACTCCTAAATCTAAAGCCAGGCCCACTTCCTGTGGATCAGTCCACAACTAGTTATGCAATTCAGGGCTTAACACAGGTATTGTATTAAGTGCTTAGGAGTACTCATTTTAATACACAGTCATTCATTTTCAGAACAAAAACTAACCGAATTTCAAATATAACGATTGTTCTGAATAGCTGGATGAACAAGTGACTGATTGGGTATCAAAGAATATCCCGTTCCTGTGCCGTCACAAATTCTTGGGTTGCGTCATTAAGCGTTGTGTTGTCTGGTCATTCTGCAGCGTTTGACTGAGTTTGAGCAGAGAGTGCAGTCGTGTACACGTCACCGTTCATCCTTTAACTTCTGTCAGCAGTCACATGACCTGGTTCCACCGGCAGCCATACATGCCCATGCCATAACATTAGCTCCACCATGTTTAACAGATGATGTGGTACGCTTCAGTTCATGAGTCGTGTTTCATTCTCCATACTTTCCACTTCCTGTGGGTACAAGTCCATCTTGATTTCATGAGTCCATAGTTTGTTTGTTTGTTTGTTTGTTTGTTTGCCTTTGACTCTTTTAGAAGTTTTCCTCTAATCTCGTCTTCTTGTTCCTGAGTGTAACCTTGTTGTTGTATTTACATTCATGAGGGTGTATCTTGAACGCTTCCTTGGAGCGTTTCTGACTTGAGTAGATATTTAGAAGTTTTTCTTTATCATGGAAGTAATTCTGTCAGAGCACACTTTAGTGTGGACCACTTCTGTGGTCTTTCGGTGTTGCTGAGCTGGCCGGTTCCCTCGTTCTCCTGAGTTTTCAGTCGCTCTGATAGATTTACTTTAGGTTTTTATTATTATTATTTTGTTTTGCTCCCAACCTATTGATGCCCTCCCTCACTTTTATCTACCTCTCTTTGGACCTCATATTGAGAGTTCCTGTGGACAGCTACCAAATGAAGTTCAACACCTGGAATTAACTACAGATCTTAACTTGCCATGCAATAACCAGAGAACAGACCACACTTGACAGTCAAACTGCTCGTCAGTCAATGGCTGACTGTGTATAAAGATGACAACAATTTGGTTTAAATCCCCTGAATTAAAGCTGAAAGTATGCACTTGATTTAAAGTCCACTGTGCACAGAGGCAAGAAAATGTATCATTGTCCAAATATTTGAGCCCTGAGTCAGATGTGATGTCAGCACCTTATCAGTGGCTGGACCTCAGCTGTTGGTTAACAGCATTCTTTGTTATGTTCACAAATACTCTGCTGAACACTTTGCTTGGATCAGAGAGTAGAAGGACCCTTCTGTGGTTGGAACCGTTGTCTCAGTCTTCTTTCTGAGGGAACTTAGCTATAAAAGCTATTTTTTCAGTCAGGAAGCTTCAGTGATATCCAGGTCTGCCTTTATTATTTTACTATGTATCCTGGCTGGGTTGATGGTTATTTTACTTTCTATAAAGCCTTTCTTTTACTCTGTGTTGCTGATAGGATCAGTGAAGTTCTTCAAAAAGTTTAGTCAGTTTGCTGAGTTAGTGTCCATCCATTCATCCATCCATTTTCTTTATCCGCGGCCAGATCGTCGGGGCAACACCCTAAGCCAGGGGTGTCCAACTCCAGGCCTCGAGGGCCGGTGTCCTGCAGGTTTTAGAGTTCACCCTGGGTCAGCACACCTGAATCAAATGATTAGTTCATTACCAGGCCTCTGGAGAACTTCAAGACATTTAAATCAGCTGTGTTGGATCAAGGACACATCTAAAACCTGCAGGACACCGGCCCTCAAGGCCTGGAGTTGGACACCCCTGCACTAAGCAGAGAGGCCCAGGGCCACCTCCTCCAGCTTGTCCGGGCGAACACTGAGGCGTTCCCAGGCCAGCCGACAGATATAATCTCTTTAGCGTGTCCTGGGTCTGCCCTGGGCCCCCTCCTAATAGGACACCTCACCCAGGATAGGGTGTCTTCTTAAATGTACTAAACTTCTGTAATTTGGTGTCTGTGGCTTGCTGCACTGGCCTGGCATCGTTCTGGGGGTTCTTTCCCATGTTTTCACTGTTTCCTACTCTTTTCATGCTCATGTGCCGAGACATCCTTCCTGACTTTAGCCTCTGCTCGCTCCTTTCATCTTTTTCACTTGTTTCAGCAGTTTTCAGCAGACATCCTTTTGTTGAGGTTTCCAGACATGTCAGTGCTAGTCTCCTCCTAAAGACAAGCTCTGAAGAGCCTCCGGTCATCCGCTTCTGCTTTACCATAAAGCTTTAGCCTAGCAGTTATAATATTTGCTTCCCTTCTGAACTAGTAATGAAAACATCACACACTCCTTGGGACTTTGGTTTACTCCATTAACCCTGAATGCACACCATTAGTGGAGCTGAACACCTTCCTGTGATGGTTTTTGACAATAAAGCCAACTTGGAGAGGTGCAACCACAACAGGTCAGAATGGCAGAAAAAACCTTGCAAAAGAGCTAATGAGGTCGATTAGCTTGTCAACATGTGGGGGGTAAACTACATTATTAAGGTGATTAAAGGGGAAAGGTGGCGAGGGGTGGGGCCTCGACCTAATCCCGTTAAAGCATTTGAGACGTCTCTAGTGAGCTGATTAGCTCACTTTTCTGTCATCCTAAGCACCTTAGTTGACCTAGAGGCATGTTTGTTTGATATCAGAGGGCACACATGGGGAGCAGTAGATTGGATGGAGTTTTTCAAGAGATCTAAGCTGGTGATTGATAAGGTGATCCGATTATTTTCGATGCCGAGCTTTGGGGTTAATTACATTTTTGATGGTAAAAAGCAAACAGCTTCAAAGGCTATATGGTCAAAACCTTTGGGCCATACTTCTTTATATTTGAATTCAGGTGTTTTCAGTCTCATTGCCGTGGGCGTGTAACATCAGACATTTGGGAGAGTATAGGTCGTTCTAAAGTACTGTACTGTAACAGGTTGCAACCACTGCAACAAGTCAGTTTGAGAAATTTCTTCCCTCTTAGAGATTTCATGAATTCCAAACCTCCTGTCATTAAAATCAGCACAAAAACTTGCACCAGGAGTTTAATGGCATGGGTTTCTGTGGCTGTGCACCTCCTGCAGGTGACTCAGAACTTTATCCATATCATCTATTTTAAATGGGCTGTTTGTTGACAGCTTGACAACCTGGCAAACCAATGTTACAAACATTACCACAAAGTCTGTTCAGCTTGCATCTTCAAGGTGGCCTAAACGTTGCTGTTTGACTTTCTAGTTTTTGTTCAGGAATTATTTTCTACTGTGCGAATGAAACAAGACATCGAAGAAAACAAAACATTGCTTGGAGGGTGACCCAGACCTGTAACCTCTTACTTTCAAATCCACCATTTATCCTACTACGCTAATTGGCTTAACGTTAGACCGGAGCATTCCTAAGTCTGTGATGTCAGCATCTTGGGCTCCTGTCCAAGGAGATGATTGTAAGAATCCGAGGTGTTAAGTTCACCATGTAAATAGCTTAAAAGTGTTGTTTATTAAAAATGAAAGGTCTGTGGAGAAGTCTGTCACAACTATACTTTAAACTAGTATTTACTTTCTTCTTCGACATAATCTGGTCTGTATTTCTGACTTTGTAAGAGGACGGCCTTGATGGTTTGATCCGAACTCTGTGTGGAATCGACATCAGTCCGCCTACAGTCCAGTTTTTGCTGTGGTATCTGACCACTTTTGACCAGATAGATGATGCTGGGTTTTAAAGTTCACATCAGCGTCCTTTGACCTGACGAATTGTTCATTACAAACTTATATTGGCTGCAGAACCACAAGTCAAACCATCAGTGACAACAACATGTATATGAGGAGGAAAAGGAGGCTAAAACTGGACTTCTTTAGGTTTGCAAAGACGTCTTACCTCTCATCCAAGATGCTTCTTCAGTTCTAAAACATGATCAATAGTGCGTTAGCAACACTCTGGACTGTCTCCAAAGGGGGTTTATTACCTGGGACTCTCTGCCAGTTGTTTTTTGGACTGAAGATGCTCTTGAATGAAAAACAAAACATCTTCACAAACCTAAAGGTTTGCCTTCTTCTTTGCCTTTTTTTCAATCTCTAAAGACTGCCATGACCTGAGAACCTGCACAGACATAAATCACTGCTGGTCTTGTAGCGTCTCCCAGGAAAGATGTTAAACTGTAAGAAAGGGTTACTATCTCGTGTTTGCAAGTTGGTTTGGGGTGAAATGTACATGAATGGCTGTGATACAGATTTGATCATTTCTGCTCCATTGTATAATAAAAGAAATAAATGTTAACATTCACGCAAATTTCATGCTAATAAAAGGCTGGGAAGCAGTTCTTTGTTGAGTATTGTGCTATAGAAACCTACTCTATGCAGAAAAGAGGAAATGGTATTTTCCTCTGTAGATGACACAAAAGAAAGTTGAGTTTCGCTGCGTTTGCAGTCTTGTTGTAAAGTCAGGAACTGCTGTTGTGCCGTTGGTATCCAGCTTTCCTACTTTTCGAGGCATCAGCCCACATTTATTGTTTTTGAGTGGCTGTATCTGCATAGCTTTGAGTACTGAGAATGACATGTAAACTGCAGTATATGCCCCTTGAATTAAAGTCTGGACTTTAAAACTGGGGGAAAAATACAAAAAAACAACAAAAATTTCCAGATATTTATGGACTTTGCTATGTAGTGAGAGTTGGCTTGGGGTTGCCCAAAGTTTGAAAATACTTCCACCACCAAAACCAGTGCTTAATTCAGAGAGAGATTTTCAACCACTGCTCCCAAGTCCTCCAAAATCTCAACTTCATATTGCTCGATGTGGATTGGTTGATAAGTGGACAGGGATGGGAGCGACAATGGTGCTATTCTCCACGGCCGGCCGATTGACCACAAACAGCACAAGCACGAGTAGCCCACACACCGTTTGTACCACGTATTACTGACACTGCCACCATCTGGAGGTAGACGAGCAGTCCAAAGCTACCCACAGACTGCTAATGCACTATCATCGTTGAGCCATAATTTCTCCATAAAGCTGACGAATTATCAGGGTGTAGCTCAACTGTTTCCTTCATGTATAAACAAATCTGTTTAAATGAGTGTCTGTGATTTACATGAATGCATCTGGTTGAGCTATTTCTTGGCGAATGCAAGCTTAGCAGAGTGCACTCCCACTGATTCATCATGTCCCTTTTGCATTTCTGTTTATGTTCAGACCGAGGAGACGCAATCATGAATTCATTCCCTCTAACTCTGCGTGCACAAACATGTCATTGGTAACAATGTTCCCATGTCGCTCTGCACAAGAAAGCAAGAATTTGTTGTTCTCATTGCTAAAATAAAATAAAATTCCCCCAGGAATTAATTAGAGCATCTAAAAATGACATAAACATGTGAATCGTACTTAATAACACTGTGGGGGAAATTCTTGGTGTCCGGGTTGAAGTGGATAGAGCAGACCAAAGCCGAGGCTTATTTGTCTTTCTTTTTCATCGGCTACATTCAATATTGTATCTTATCTTTTACAGTAGACAAAGAAAAAGCTGCTGTGGCAAACAGCTCAATCGACTCTTCTTCAAACAATAGGTCGTCGTTCGCACCGAAGACGAAATGGCTGATTTGAATGACAACGAAACAACAAATGGGAAGTTTCCCACCGTTTCCAGCAGGTCCCGGGCAGTAGGGCAAATATTGATTAGACACCGTGTGTTGCTCTGGACTCACCACAGCAGATGTTTTTCTTTGGCAGGTTGTGTTGCTGTGTTTATTTTAAATTGCTCTGTCATTCGCTCGAGGTCAAAGGCCTGAGGTTGTACAGAGTGTTGTGAAGGAGAGAGAGAGACGGTGTTTTTTTGTTTCTCAGGCCTGTGGGCCAAAGGGCATTGGGGCTAATAAGGAAGGAGCAGAGAGTCATGTGTCCGTGCACGCTCAGAGTTACTCCAGAGTTAAAGTTTAACCCCTGCCTTCAAATTCCTGTGCACTGAAACTAATGCTGTTAACACACTGCCAGACTAATAATTAGAGCAACGCTCACAGAGGTAAGCCTGAACCGTCTGAAGCTGGGGTCAACCTCAGTCTGTGTGCAAGATAAGCACGACATGCAGGCAGCTGTGGAAATGTCCCCTAGTTTTAAGGGGAAAACACGACGTATTTAAAATGAACTCGGGCGGCAGAGACATTCAGCCAGGGAAATAGTTCAGTGTCCTTTGAACGTCATCTGACGCTTTCTGACACAAGACTATTGTGTTCAGCCAAGAAGGTTATGGGAGAAATGTGAACCTTTGCTAAACACATGATTAGAGTTCAGCAGGTCCTGCAGCCTGCTGCACTTCAACTGGCTAATCCTGAATGTACATAACAATGGCATGCACATCTGTTTCACTGTGAAACGGTATATGATGCACCACATGTATGCAGTCCTCTTTATTGTATATGCACCGAGGCCAAAATGTGCGCTTTCGTTTAATTTCTTGACGACTTAAACAGACCTGGACAGCAGTTTGATGGTTGTCGTGTCGATTATTTTTAATGCATTTCACATATTCAAAGACCGCGTCACGTAAATGTTCGGTCACTTGTGCTCCGTTTTGACTTTTTACTATCACCAGTAACATTAGCCATGTTAGCACACGAGCCTTCGACTTTTGTTTTTTAGGGTTTTTTAGCCAAACTTTGATACGTACACCAATCATTTCACACAGATGTTAAAGAAATAAAACATATTTTATGTCAATACAAGCTCTGTCTCTCTTCCACAGCATGTCTTTATCCTGTCTTCCTTCTCTCACCCCAACCAATCACAGCAGATGGCCCCGCCCCTCCCTGAGCCTGGTTCTGCCGGAGGTTTCTTCCTGTTAAAAGGGAGTTTTTCCTTCCCACTGTCGCCAAAGTGCTTGCTCATAGGGGGTCATATGATTGTTGGGTTGTCTCTGTATGTATTATTGTGGGGTCTACCTTACAGTATAAAGTGCCTTGAGGCGACTGCTGTTGTGATTTGGCGCTGTGTAAATCAAACTGATTTGAACTGAAAAGCATAAATATTATTACAGCATAGAAATATTATTATAGAGAGATACTTTGTTGATCCCACAAGTTAACAGTGTGCAATAAATAAACGACATAGCTGACAGGGCTCAGGTGAGGGCCTTATTCTGTCAGATTATAAATGTACAACAAGGATTAAGAAAATAAAAATGAGGTTTAGGAGAACAGAGAGTAAGACTGAGATTATGAAAGAGTGGGGTAAATACATAAAAAATTACATGTACACTGTACATCTAAGAAACAGCTGCAAGGAGGTGTAAGACAGAAATATTTGTGCGATTGTTCCAAATCTGAACAGTTTGGCTCCATCGTCGGTGCACGTTCGTGTGCCGTGTAATGTGGTGTTCAGGTGAGCGTACTAAGAGTGGGTCCCGTTTAGCTCGGATCACTCTGGGCTCCAGAGAGCGTTGAGAATGCGCCACAGCCGACTTCACGCTGAGAGCAGCTGCATTCCTGACCTGCAGTTCAAAGAGCAAAGAACAAACACACACATCCACTAACCTCTGGTTAAGTAAGGCACATGTACGGTACTTATGCACAAGGGTATGTGCGTGCGCTGCCTGCGACTTTCAAAGACTCGGCCCTGCTTGTCCAACTGCTGCAGCACCCAAACAGATGCAGCTGCAGTGCATGGGGAGCTATGCTAAACTCACAGGCTGAGCACAGGACGAGAGAAAGGTCAGCGACGTGACCTCCTCTTTATAAATGCTGCATAAATGCTCATTTGTGAATATATATATTGTTGTTTATATATATAATGTTTTCAGCACATCCAAAGCAGTCAGGTGTTTATAAGCAAAATACAACAACAAGGCAAAAGTGCAAAATTTGGGCTCTTTTGGTCACACGAGCACTGAGCTGCCCAAATGAGTTGACTTTATCTTTATTTGATAAAGGCTTAATTTAAAACATCTAACTGATCTAATAATCTGTTTTTTTCCCACTTTGGCTTTGTTTATGTCACTTATCACATTTTATATGATATTAAATCTAAGCACAAACACGATTTTAGTCCAGTGTTGAGCTGCGCTGTGTCCAACCCAGCCTGCTTTGGAGAGTTGACACCAGAAAGTTAATCATCATTCTCAAAAATGTGCAGTCTTCTTAGAAAAGTGTTCACTGTGTATGACAAACAGATTGAGGAGCTGAGCTTTAAGCATGCTCCTCAGTCAGCTCTATATAATGGAGCTCTGACCTCTGCTAACACACAAACACGCTCAGGCTTACAGAAAAGCACTAATTCAACTTCCAGCAGCTTAAACCCTGCTAACCTCTTAACCAGACAAAAGGCCGATCCACGCGCTGGATGTAGGTTAAAGTTACCAAATGCTCACATGTACAAAGCTGGAAAACAAATAAATCTTTGGTGCCAATTTTTTTTTAAATCAGCTTTTAACTCTTCACCCTTTTGACTTCGGTAAATCTTCAGAGACAGCGTGTTCTTTCAGAGACCACAGGGACAGCGTGTTTTGTCATTCAGGGGGAATTCCTGTAAAACCATGTGATGAGCAAACACTTTTTGGTACATAGAGGTTCTTTAAGCCGTGCCTGCTTGGAAGCAACAGTGAATACCTCACTCCTTTTTTTCTCTCTCTCGCTCTCTATTTGGAGGCTGTTATTGGAAACTGTGGTTGGAGGCTCCGATTGTTTATTCTGTCCTCCCCTTTTCACGGAGACCTTCACATGACAATACTGCCGGTGTGGCAGGGAAAGCAGGCCAGGAATTCCACAGGAGTTCTGCCCACCGCCAAGACGATGGATGAGCTGTAAGACAGAAGCCTTATGTACACGTTACCGTGCTTTTATCTGCCGAATTAAAGTGCTAATCATCCAGCATTATCTAAAATGACCGTGCTCTTGTTATCTACGAAAACATTTTTGTGGCTGGGTTTGGGCAATGTCAAGGAAAAAGTGAACATTAGAAGATTGCGCACTTGTTTTAATACTGGAAAGTTCACTTTAAGAATGACTAAAAGTGTCACGTAACCTTGATTAGCATCTTACCAAAACTGTAAACTTCCACTGCTTCGATTGCACACTTGACTCAGGATGTACCCCGGTTTCTGGTGTCAGAGTCTTGTGATATACGGCCAACATTCGCAATGCAGGAAGCAGTTATGATTTCCATGAAAACAATGTTTGGAAAACTGACTAGTCATATATAAACAAAACTTCTTGGAGGACGAATTAGAGATAAGCTGTATTGCATCCTCTGCTGCTTTCAAGTGTAAGGAAATAAGCATCGGGGTTATCTTAGTTTAGGACATTGATTTTTTTTTATTTATTTTACTCTTTAAACCTGTCAGGTTTGAAGAGCCTTATCACCAAGTAAAGGAAAAGTGTAGTTGTGAATATTTCTTCTAAATTCAGGGTTTCATTAAGTGCACCTGCAATTAGGTGCGGTCCAACAGAAAGCCACCTGAATCTTTAAAAAACGTTTTAATAAGCTTTTTAACTTAATAAGCTTAATAAGCTAAATGTGCTGACCAGTTGTGCCAGTTTCCTGCGCTGTGGTTAAGAATGAGGTAAAAGTACGCTGTATTTGCTCATCTGCCTCCACACGCATGTGACTGTGAGTGACATCCTATTCTGAATCCACAGGGTTTAATATGATGTTGACCCACCCTTTGCAGCTATAACAGCTTCAGCTTTTGTGGGAATGCTTTCCACGAGTTTATGGGAAGTTTTGGCCGTTCTTCCAGATGTTCTGTTCAGGTCCAGGTGTTCTGTTGGGTTAAGACTGGGACTCTGTGCAGGCCAGTCAAGTTCTTCCACACCAAAAAACTCGCTCATCCATGTCTTTGTGGACCTGGCTTTGTGTCCTGGTGCGCAGTCATGTTGGAACAGGACGGGACCATCCCCAAGCCGATCCCACAAAGTTGGGAACATCAAATTGTTCAAAGTATCATGGTAGGCTGAAGCATTAAGAGTTCCTTTCACTGGAACTAAGGAGCCAAGCCCAACCCCACACTACTAAACCTTATAGTTGGCACAATGCAGTCAGGCACTTACCGTTCCCCTGGCAACCGCCAAACTTGTCCATCGGATTGTCAGTTGGGGAATCGTGATTTGTTACTTCAGAGAACACGTGTGCACTGCTCTAGAGTCCAGTGGCAACGTGCTTTTCACCACACGTTTTGCGGTTGTAAGCCTTGGACGCGGCTGCTCGGCCACGTAAACCCATCCCACGAAGCTCTCTGTACACGGTTCTTGAGCTGATCTGAAGGCCACATGAAGCTCGGAGGCCTGAAGCGATTGACTCTGCAGAAAGTTGGCGACCTCTGCACACTGCGTGCCTCAGCATGCGCTCAACCCGCTCTGTGACTTTACATCCTAGTGGCTGAGTGTGGCTGAGTTGCTGTCATTCCCAGTTGTTTCAACTTTGTTATAACACCACTAACAGCTGACTGTGGAATATTTAGTAGTGAGGAAATCGGTGGCATCCTATCACTGAACCCGTTCTTTCACAAAGGTTTGTAGAAACAGTCTGCTCGCCCATGTGAATGATTTCATACACCTGTGGTCATGGAAGTGACTGGAACACCTGAATCCAGTGATTTGGATGGGCGACTGAATACTTTTGGCAATACAGCGTGCTAGCAGTGTGGCAACTGGAGACCAATAATTTCAGAGAAGAAGAGTTTAAATTAAAATTACCAAAGCAAAAACGAATGGAGGCAGAGATTATTGTTAACCTTTAGGTTCATGACCAGAATGTGTACAGGAGACCAACTCGCATTTGGAGATGGGCGACCAGCAAATCCCTTTAGGACTGTGGAAAATAACATATGTATGTAAGATTAAGGTTAGACAACTAAAACACGTGTTTACTGTTGACTGCATGGCCCCACATTACTTCCTGTCCCTGCACCGATCATCTTCCTGACCACCATGTCTGCATAAAATCACAACATCTTCCTCCTCTTGCTCATCCAAATAAACGAAATCCTCCGTCTCAATGTGGAAAAGAAAGGTCGCGCCACTGATTGTCAGCCGGCGCAGGCCTGTGAGTGTGCGCAGCAGGTGTGAAAAGGAGCCGGTGGCGTATCATATAACCTTTTGACAAGTTGCTCAACAACAACAGGCGCTCCCTGTTATTATTGGGTCAACAAAGTCGGAGGAAGTCTTTGGGATTAGAGTGGAGTGGAGAGTACGAGTGTGAATGCCGTGTGCTCGTTGAGCCCCCCCTCATCTTCTTTCTCTTTCAGCATAGAGGTTAACTCCCCCCACCGCCACCACCACCCCTACCACCCCTTTGCTCCCAGGCAGGCCCGGGGTCAGGGCAGAAACCGGCAGCCAGTCAGGCATTCTTTCTGTGTACATGTGTGTGTTTGTGTGTGGCTGCAGCCCACTCTGTGCTCTTTGACTCCGCTGCCCTTATAAGGCGAGCAGCGCCATGGCAACAGCAGGGCTTGAATAGCAGTGTCAAATCCCTCAGCACACAGACACACGCTCACTCTCCCTAAAGGAGGGAGCGAGGCAGAGAGACAGAGCGGGGATTCAGAGAGAGAGAGACGAGGCTATCTCCGGGCTGCTCTCCACTGCCGCAGCAGCAGCGTCGGGCTTTCGCTCAAAGGTCTGTGACCGTGTTTTTTCCTGCGCTTGTTGTTTGCCTAATTTATTCCTGCTGGGGCCAGCAGAAAGAAAGAAAGGCAGAAAGGGGAAAAAAAGGACAGGCAGAATAGCAAAGAGTGCAACAGTACACCGTGACTCGCCGACAGGGAATGCAGAGAGAAGTTCTGGCCTCTGGTTGTTACTGCTGGATGGACAAGTACTGACAAAACAAGAGGAGGAAGAGAGGCAGCACTTTGTAAAGCTGTGAGAGAGGAGAGGCAGCTGCGACTGAAGAGATTTCTCAACTCTGCTTTTGTTTCGGCTTGTTGTTGCTTTTTTTTCCTTCTGTGACATCTGATCCCCCGCTGACTTTAAAACAGTTGAAAGGGATCACGAGAGAAACTCAGCGTCACCCCGGACGGCAGAAACAGGAGGACGTCTCTGGTGAACTTTGCTGCTCCTGAGACTTTATCCTGAGAGTGAAAGGCGTCTAATTCTTTACTTATTTTCATATCAAGCCTGGACTCGAGTGCAGATAGCCTTAAATATACTTTTAGATTAATAGGCGGTCAATTCGCCGCAGTTTCCCAAACTCCTCGGCTTAATTTTTAAGGGGCAAATCTTTTCCTCCTCTCCATCACTATCAGCCTCGACAAGTCAAGAGTGAGTCTAGGCTAGAACTGGCTCTGATGAACAGATAAAAACCTCAGCACGACAGGAACTGGTTGGACGAGTTTATAAGTCAGAGCAGAGGGCAGGGCAGTTTAACCCTGCATGAAGGAGGGCTGTGTACGACTCTCCTCCCGCCTGCTCGTCCTTTCCAGAGAAAGTCGTGCGCTGAGACGGAGAGAGGGGCAACAGAGGCTCTGTTTGCCCCCCCCACACCCACACACAGACACATACTATGCTTGGGGATAGGTGAGGGTTTTTCTTTCAAAGGGGGAAGACGGAGAAAGAACGTGAGAGGGAGGGAGTCAAAGTGTAATTTATTGTTTCCTGTGAAAAGAGCAAGGCTGCACCCTTTTCGACTGCCTGAACTCTGAACCACACACCGTGTTTGTGTGTGCGCGTCTGAAGTTTTGTCGGACCTCGGGAAGCCACCGTGATCAGAGGTCAGGGCGGAAAACAGGACAGAGAGAGCCGGGGATTAAAGAAGAGAGGGACGACAGAAAGTGGAAAGACCCACAGGTCAGCTCGACCGGACGGCAAAGACGAGAAAGGTCAAGAGGCGGAATTTCCCCCCGCGACTTTTAAATCTCCTCGGATCGGGGGCGGAATCGGCTCTTTAGACTCTGAGAGCCAGTTGGAAGGCGGTGGGACGGAGCAGGTCTGTGTGTATGATCCACTCACAGGGCTGCACGTCTCAGAGAATATGGCCATGGTGAGCGGAGGATGGGGTAATCCCAACGGGGGCGCTAACGGACTCGGGGAAAAGGCTTACCTGAGGAGGGGGGAGGACGAGGAGGGGTCGCCCCGCGCCGGGAGCAGCGACGTGGACGTGGGCGACGAGGACAAGGCCTGCGTGGTGGACTGCGTGGTGTGCGGGGACAAGTCCAGTGGGAAGCACTATGGCGTGTTCACCTGCGAGGGCTGCAAGAGCTTCTTTAAGAGGAGCATCAGGAGAAACCTCAGCTACTCCTGCAGGTAGGGACAAAACGCTTTTACACTTTAATGAAGTTAAAAACAAACCCAAGTCTTTGCTGGAAATGGTGCTTTCCAGCATCTGTAACTCCTCCTGCAGGCAGGTGTACAGGCACATAATCAATGAGCTGCAGCAATATATGCCCTTATATCTACAAAGACACCGTGCACACTCTGTAATCTGATTACATTAGTGTAAAGGTCGATGGCTTTCTTATAAGCTGTTATACAGTCATTCAGCAGATTAGTCCATTTCTCACTCCTGAAGTTTGCGATCCAGCCTCGGCCACATCTCACAAACAGCCAAAAAAAGAAAAAAACAGAAATGAAAGCACTGAAGGTCAGTCATGTGAGGATGGATTGCTTCAGAAGGTCAGCATTCCCATTATTCTTCACCACAGGAACATTATGTTGCAACTCAGTTCTCTTACTGAGACCTCTCTCAGCCGCCCAGTAAAGTTATTTCTCCTGCAGAATATAGTGTTACCTCTGAGTGCAACACGTCCCTTTTGTCTTTTGTTTTGTTGGTTTGTCACATCTGGGGCTGAAAGAGCTCCCTGTGAAATGTTGGCAGACCTCAACCTGCTGCAAGAGGCAACGCAAGGGCGTGTAGAGCTGATGATTTACAAAGGTCACGAGCCTTGATAGCTTTCAGCCACTCCAGCTCACTTATCATGACTCTGGGGGGGAGGGCGGGTGTCCGTGGGGACAGAGGGAGATTTAAATCCAGGAAGTTTGTTTGTATTCAGTTCAGTTCAACATTTTCAACTTTAAATGTTTTTTGTGTTGTGCTTTGTTTGTGCAGATCAAACCGAGAGTGCCAGATCGACCAGCACCACAGGAACCAGTGTCAGTACTGCCGTCTGAAGAAGTGCTTCCGGGTCGGGATGCGCAAAGAAGGTATCGAAAGCTTCTTAGACTTTGCCCAGCGCTGAGTTCAAACTACTCCTGCTAAAGGTCATTAATAATAATAAACGGGTGGAGTTGCCGCCGTGGTGGAAGATCCCACTGAAAGGTGCACCGGCATCAGTATGTTTGTATCAACAGTGGCTCTGATTACGACAAAGGGGAAAGACCTGCCACATCGAGCGGGGAGGGTGAACCGAAACACTCCTGCGCGCAGCAGGGGAGCCGCTCGGCCGTGTAATAATTACCCGTTATTCAGAAACGCATCGGCTCCTTATCTGCCGAAATTTCACAAATATTTACAGACAAGCCGGTCATATCAGCTCAAAAGGTCTCGAATGCTGTGTTTACAACTTGTTGCTCTGTTGCCTTCAGCAACAAGGAATTCAGGTTTCAGGATAAGCAGCGAGTGGAAAATGCTCCGTTTGAAAGCATTAGGTGAAGAACTTGCTTTGCCACTTGCAAACTACTGCTGGATTATTATTACCGATGCATTAATATGTAAGCTGCTTTTAGTGTTGTCGATAACTGAGGTGGAGGTACACGGGCGCCTTTGTCAGGTGGTTGGGCTTGTGATGATGACATAGCTACATCTAAAGAAACTGGGAACTCTGATTCGCACCGAGAGAGGATGTTGGTTGCTGCTGCTTAACATGCTGAAGTAGGAAACAGCTCTGAAGCACCTACTGGGACATTGTCCAGGTATCCAGTTATCTGTCAGCTGAGGCCTGTTTTCACTCAGATGCAGCAGCTGAGCTTCAGGGAACAACAGAAGATGACAATGCTTAAATTTCACACGAGGAAAACCAACGACTGACAGTCCCGACTCTGCTTCATGTGCTGAGAACAGTTCATCACCTTTGTTTTGGATTAGTGCGAGCATTTCAGTGTTTCCACCCTGAACTCGCTGCCGTCGAGTTGACTTGACAGAAACCTCAGCTGTAATTGTGCTCGGGTGTAACTTTACCCCACTTGTATTTCTGTCTGTGTCAGTGGACACCAGACGCTGTGCCATACATAGTGCGCACGGGTGCAGCGTGCCAGGGGTTACATTTGGCCTGCGGTTATTAGTGAACCATGCTGAGCGTGGCCGTGACGCAGGCTGAGTGTTTCCACATTACCTGGAAATGTGTGTTTCACCTCTGACCCAGTGAGGGAAGCAGCCGTTCAGGTTGCCTTAAGCGAGACTTTGACACCAGCACTACGTTTGATTCGGTGTAATTTAAAACGGAAATCTGGTGCACAGAGAGCGGAGGATTTCAAATGTTAAAAAGCAACAAAAGCATCGCACTCTCACTACTGATTTACTTGTTACAGAGCGGCGGTGATGCACAGACACCGGCTCTTTTATCCTGTGCCGGTGCGAATCTTTATTTAGTAGTTATGTGCTGAAAAACAGGCGATCGCTGCAGTCACACGTACGGGAGAGCTTATTAAAGATGTCACGACGGCTCCAAAGTAAATACCAATGGTGCTCAGTGTAACTGCAGTAAGGATGAATCTAATTTACTGCTTACAGATCGACAGCATAACTAACTTTTTATCTAATGATGTCTTTTTTGTTTTTAAACGCCTGCAAAGAAACTGAGCTGTTGTAACAGGTTAACTCTGTTTTCATTTGCAACTTAATAAACCAAACACTTGCAGAGGTCACTTACTGAGAACAGGACAGCAAAGATGGCCTTTGTCTATGTGTCAATAAAAACACATAAAGCCCTAATGGATAACTCGTAAAGAGCTAATCTCCCTGCACCTGAGAAGTCAATGTTTTACGTATAGGTAAGAGGTGACCTTCAGGTGAGCAAATATATACCCAGCAAACATTTAATCCTGCCGCTGAGCTGGGAGAGCGTAACCTCCACTGTGACTGAGACTAACTAAGGACCAAAAGGTGAGAATTGTTGTAATTATCCTGTATTTTTAAAGCAGTGTAGTTGTATAGCACCTTTCTACTCACCTGAGCATTTAAAGCACTTTCTGCTGCTAGTCTGTGTTATCCAGTCTCAGAGGTCACATCTGCACCGAGGACGTCAAACTCATTTTACATGGTAGGACACATACAGTCGCACTTAAACTTCTTTACGTCGTTTAAGATGAAACTATACATTTAATCCCTGGGATATTTTAGGAGAGGAGAAAGAAGTGCAACATTAGTTTTTCTACATAATAAAGAGAAGCTGCTGCGCGAAATGAAAGAAATCAGCACGACTCTTTGTAGGAGTTCTGGTAGCTCGTTGCTCCAACTGCAAAACTGTGAAACAGAAACTTTTTGTTCGTTCGCAGAAAATGTGCTTTTTCTGTGGATCTGCTTTAAACAGATTCTATAGGAGGAAAAACCCCAACTTTTATTACTTAATTACTCTGGTGTCGTATGCCTGACTGTGGGGGCCGTTGCTGCCCTGCTTCACCTTCCCAAAGCTGTCCAGTGGGCCAAATTGGAGCCTTTGCTGGGCCGATTCTGGGCCCTGGGCCTTATCTTTGATATACCTAAGTGCTTCCTAACATTTGCACTCACTCCAGTGGATGAATCAGGTGCAACAGCGGGTTAAGTATCATGCCAAACAATATTTTGGCATGCAGACAGGAGGAGTCTTCTGACTGGTGAATAACCCGCTGCACCACCTGACCCACCGGAGTTTCAGATTTCACTAAAACAGATTTTTGGACCGAGCTAATTATGTTAGTCATGTTCTACTCGTGGACACTGTACAGCCAAAACACCTGATTTAATAAAGGTATGCTCTGTAAACTCTCGACCCCTCGCAGCTCTTCTGTGAACTGGTTTGTGTCATGTTTCAGCTACTGGAACATCGGGGTCGGGTTTTTCTCAGAAGTTGGTGAGGGTGTTCTCTGTCTGCCCTTGGAAACATCTGTAAACTGTTCTAACCGTCATCAAAGCACATTTTTATTGATCTGTCCGAGGCGTCTTTATGGGGCAAGAACATAAAGGTTGCATACATGCAGCGTGTCATTCATTTACTCGCTCTCTGGACTGAAGCGAGTGGTTTTCAGTGGTTTTCCGTTGCGTCTCTCTCTGCAGCTGTCCAGCGGGGTCGCATCCCTCCATCGCACTCAGGTATCAGCCCCAACTCCCTGGCGGGCGGGGTCGCGGGTGTGGTTCCAGGTCACATTGGGGCAGACTACTTCAACGGCCAGCCGGTGTCCGAGCTCATCTCCCAGCTCCTCCGGGCCGAGCCGTACCCCCCGAGCCGCTACGGGGCGCCGTACGGGCAGGCACAGATGCAGGCATCTGCGAGCGGCGCCTCCGTCATGGGCATCGACAGCATCTGCGAGTTGGCAGCCCGTCTCCTCTTCAGCACCATCGAGTGGGCCAGAAACATCCCGTACTTCCCGGAGCTCCCGGTTTCAGAGCAGGTCAGGTCTAAAGCGTGGTGACTTGTAGCCGCCAAACTGAACAACAGACACTCGTGGCTCAAAGTGACCCTTTCGCTCCACAGGTGGCGCTGCTGAGACTGAGCTGGAGCGAGCTGTTCATCCTTAACGCGGCTCAGTCTGCTCTCCCGTTGCACATGGCTCCTCTGCTGGCGGCAGCCGGCTTTCACTCGTCTCCCATGTCCGCCGAGCGCGTCGTGTCCTTCATGGATCAGGTCAGGGTTTTCCAGGACCAGGTGGAAAAGCTGAACAGGCTTCAGGTGGACTCGGCCGAGTACAGCTGCCTCAAAGCCATCGCGCTGTTTTCTCCTGGTAAGTCTGATCTTCTTCTTACGAGGTTATGTGACTGACTCACTGCGGCGCGATCTCTTTACTGTAAACTGAGCCCACGGTTTGGTCACAGAGAACCAAAACAAAGCTGTCGGAGGCATCACACAAGTTTCTCAGAAATTAAATCACTGCCGTCTCAGGGAGATGCTTTGATT
The DNA here is from genome assembly GCF_013358895.1 of Oreochromis aureus. Taxonomy (NCBI): domain Eukaryota; kingdom Metazoa; phylum Chordata; class Actinopteri; order Cichliformes; family Cichlidae; genus Oreochromis; species Oreochromis aureus. The sequence continues at coordinate 2,001,995 of NC_052958.1, forward strand.
TGGCCTCTTTGACCTCTTTGACCTCTGACATCATCAAGTAGTCCAAACCAGAGATATCCTGTTACTCAGTAGTTAAGTGTAAGAATTATAAATAAACACAAACAAATGTCAAACTGGCCAAATTAAAGTTTGGATCTCTGAGTTCTGTTTACAGAAGCCTTTAAAACAGGGGTGTCAAACATAAGGTCCAGGGGCCACGATCGGCCCACCAAAGATTCCAATCTGGCCCACTCGACAGCTTTGGAAAATGTAAACAGAAGTAAATGTTATCATTTGTCACGATCTGCAGCAGAAATGTCTATTTTTAAAGTTGATGCGCAAACAAAAAGCAAGCAAAAACTTTTAGCACTGGTCATCAGGTGTTTTTCTGCCTTTCAGACGCTTGTGGTCTGACGGACCCGGCTCACGTGGAGTCCCTGCAGGAAAAGGCTCAGGTCGCCCTGACAGAGTACGAGAGGTTGCAGTACCCCAACCAGCCTCAGCGCTTCGGCCGCCTGCTGCTGCGCCTCCCTGCGCTGCGCGCCGTGCCAGCTAACCTCATCTCCCAGCTCTTCTTCATGCGGCTGGTGGGCAAGACGCCGATCGAGACGCTGATCCGAGACATGCAGCTATCGGGGAGCTCCATCAGCTGGCCCTACGCACCGGGACAGTAAAGCCAGCTCCGGAGTGAGATCACACTGAGATGACTCAGAGCTGTGGAGGTCACTTTTTCCTCTCATTAGCTCTGCAAAGTTTTCCTGACATGACACCAAAGCTGCTTTCAGGGGCAAAAAGTTTGATTGTCTCTAATGCAGCACACCTCTCTCGCCCTCATTCCGGATGAACTCGGCTTTCGGTAGAACTCTTTACCGCGAGGCCTCGTGCCGGCACTACCTCCTCCCCCCATCGCCCCCAGTGTGACTTGAAATCAGAGTGCGCTCTGAACGAAGCCATAGCAGCGCCGCTTACTGTAGGCTGCCGTGGCCGGGACACGGCGTGCAGGTCGCACCCAAGCTGTGTGACGTTTTGTGCTGAAGTGAGAGACTTTGCTGCCAGACGAAGTATTTGTGAAGACTGCGACGTGTCGCTCCAACACAGAGGAGGCTGCATCTCAGACCTGTTTTGTATGCCGTGTGCAGAAAGGAATAGTTCAACATAGATCAAAGTAAATCACTCTCAGGACTGTATGATAAATATGAAGCTGTGCCAGCTTCAGCTAGCTCTGTGCAAAGGTACCAAATCCAGCAGACAGCACAAAAAGCTCTTGTTAGCGCCTTTACGAGGTGTTGGAAGGTTAAAACGATCTTCTTTTCTTGTTTATATTCTGAACTTAAAGCCGGCAGCTGAAGCCTCAAACGAGCACGAGAGCGCCGCCGACCTCCTCGACCATTTTTCAGCAGAAAGTGTTGAACTATTTCTTTTTAGTACGTTACACAGCGCTGCAGAAGCTGCCGTTAGAAATCAAGCGAATGTACTTAAACACAGCCGGGCTCCTTGGGACGGTCACATCCCAGTCGGACATTATTACCTCATGTTTTATACATCAGTGACAGATGGAGATTGTATAGAAAACTATGTGTGTGTTAAAGATATTTACAAAGGGATCAAGGCACTGCTATCACTGTAAGCAAACAGCAAGACCCAGCGGGCAGGTCTTAGCCAAAAATAGAGATTAAAATGTTAAATTTCATGTGAGAGGACTTCAATCGTTTGAGATCATTTAGTGGAAGCTACACTGAATCAGGTGATGCCCGCTTTGCTGATTTTTCTGTGTCCTTTTGTGAGGGTAGATGTGGTTTGAATTGTTATTTTGTGTCAGCGGCCTCTTTGAGATGATTGTGAAAGATACTCTGACGTGTAAAAGGATGTTTGTTGGCACTGACGTAAGAGGTACTTTGTTATTGGTGTGTTATCGCGACGACCTGCGGCTCATTGCGATGAATTGTGATGTTTGTTTTGCCAAACTGACTGAAATAAGACGACAAGTAGGTGATCATTTCTGTTCTTTTTAAATTTCCAGTTATGTCATAAAAGGCGAGCGAGACCACGATCCCTCGCTGTCAGACGACTTCATCGCTTTGATGTAAACTCTAGTGATTTGATTGTGTAGTTTTACGTTTAAAAGAATCATCTTTGTGTGACTGCGGCAAAACTGAAACATGCAAAAGACACCCGCACGTCGGGCTCGTTATTTTTGCATTGGAAATAAACGTATACATTATTTTGAGTGGTGCATTTTCTTTCAGACCTGACGAATAACTTCATGTGTAACATGTTTGAAGAGACAACCGGGAACTACTGTGTAAGGCACGTTTACATCCAGGGGTGGAGGAGGTGGGGTTTCTCTCAGAAAACATGGGAATTTCTCAAAATTTGGCACCAACTTGGACTAAGTGATGATTGTCCCTCATTCTTGGCGACTCCTCATTGGGTCTCTGATTTCTGCACTAATTAGGACTACATGTCACACCAATGTGTAGAAAGGTGAAACAAAGTGATGACGTTTTCTACCCGAAAAAGTCAAAAGTCGATTCTGGTCAGACGTGGGTTTCGAGTGCGCCGTGACTGGTTGTTGGAGGCAATAAAACTGCACGGTGATAACTCATCCTGCTGTTTATGACAGGTTTAACCTCCTAAGACCCGAACTCTTCCACGACATGCATTTTTAATTTCTCTTTGATATTTGGGCATATTGGGGCCCGATGAATGTAAAAACAAAGAATTTCCAGATTTTTTTTTTTTTTTTTTACCTTATTTTCGTTTTTAACAAAAATCAGAGCCACAAATGAGGACATTCATTTAAAATTTTGATAGAACAGTAGCAGTATAATGTCCTCGTAAGTGGATGTCAGGCCCATGTAGAGCAAAATTGAGTATTTTGGTCAAAATAACCAAAAATGTGATGTCCACATATGTGGACGGCAGGTCCTAGGAGGTTAAATGAACTGCTGAAGACAGACGTGTGATGGAAATAACTGATACCTGCAGCCTGAATGCAGCACAGTATCTGCAGATCTGCATGGGCTAATGCAGCTGAAGAGGTTGTGTCGGTGACCTCATGAGATCTTATTAGGCTAACTAGTTTCACACTTGATTGCTACAGAAACAGAAATGAGTGAAAGTGGCAACACAAACCTTTGCGGTGTTGGTGACGAGTACATAGTTGCTCTTTAAAATGTGTAAAACTGGGTGACAAAAGTTAAAACGTGCAGACTTTGCATTTCGGGCCCGTTGTCGCTTCAGTCTTACATCTTCCTGCGATCAAGTGCCGAGGAGTCACAGCACAAGAGTCAGTATTTACAGAGCTGGCCCAAGCTGGATATCAGCTCTTGGGCCAAAGCCCGAGTGATAAGTGATCGATTCCAGCTTTATCAGTACTCCAAGTCTGTATGCTTCCACTTGCTTTTTAGGGACTAAAACCATCCTCCTTTCAAACAGTGACAGTCTAAGCGATTTCCAGCATGCTGGAGCGCCGTGTCACAAGGCAAAAGTATTGAAACTGAAGGATTGTTGATGGATCAACGGCCAATCTTTATGATAGGAATGGATCGGGATCAATCAGGATTTGGCCAGAAGCTGATTTCCAGCAGGCGGCAGAGAAGTGGAGAAAAGTCTGAAACTTATGAAACAGAAATAAAAATCTGACTAAAACCTGAAGCAGGAAAGTGCATGAAGCACAGAAACGCACCACCAGAGGGCAGTATTAGCTCACATTAGTCTCACTGCATCAGCGCAGCGCTCCTGCTCTCCCTGCTGGGAACTCGCTGCAGATGCACTCCAGAGCAAATATTTAGAGAATTAGCAATGTTTATTATTTACAAAATTCAGTACTTTTTAAACAACATCATTTATGGAGGTACACAGTTACAAAAATGGTCTTTTTATAACAGCGTCAAAGAAAATAAATTCTTACAAAAATAAATGGCTCGCAAATGGTTTTTAAAATGACAACAATGTTCTTCATAAAAATACAAATGCAAGACGAATCACAAGCGAGTCTACATGAATTTAAGGTTTACAATAGATTTTCACAAACGCAGAGGATTAAAGCGCCTTTTCATTGGCAAAGAATCAAATGAGTTCAGCTTATGGACAGAAACAGCGAGGCGGGTTTTTCAGGAGTGTGTGTGATGAAAACCTACAGACACTGTGGTTAATTTGACTAATTTGCATAGTTTAAACACACAACTGCTGCTATGAGGCTACAGTATGTACAAGCACTAATGAATCTCGAGGTTTTAGAGACCAACTGTAAATTTGTTCTGATATATACGAAGAACACGACTCGTTAAAAGAACACACAATACAACAATGCCACACACAGCCCGTTGGCCAGTTTTGGTGTCACAACATCTGTAAAAAAATATAAAAATCTCGACAAAAACAAAAAAACCGGTAAAAGAAAGCTGTGAAGTTCACCGACATTTAAGGTTGTTATGAACGGCGAAGCAGACGTGAGAAACCCTCAGCTAATGTTCATCGGCCACACAGAGGGTTAAAGAGGCTGCGTGTTTGCTCACGGCCGTCTCACCTACATCACTGCTCCGACTCTTATCTGTGGAGGAAAAAACAAAGAAAAGTCGCCTATCGGAGAGCAAACGCAGAAAACCGAGCAAAGCGTCACCTCGGGCGACTAATTATTAGGTGACCTTCAAACGGCCTCTCTGCAGGCTTTGATCCTCAGGAGTAGCCGTACCCTGCAAACACTGCGGCCAATCAGGACGGAGGCTCCTCCTCTCATTCTCTCGAAAAATCAGCGATTATTTGTTTACAGTAGATCATTACTATGAACTTGCAGTGTGTTCCCCGTGTGTGTGTGTGTGTGTGTGAGCATGTGTGTCCTTTAACTTTGGTCTCAGCAGGTCACAGAGTCTTTGTGGCATGTTGGAGTGTATCATGTGCTGTGGGGAGAGTGGGTGCTCCTCAGTGGTTCTTGTCATAGTCCTTCACCATGCGCTTGATGTGGAACAGTTTGTGTCTCAGCCGGCGGCACTCTCTCTTCTTAGCCTGGTAGTCGGACGTCTGCAGACGCAGAAAAGCCAGTTAACAACAAAAGCTCCACACAGGTTTGGGTCAAAGGGTCTTTAATAACTGCGTAATGTTTTTTTTTTTAGGTGAGTTCATAAAAAAATGCCTGATATGTCTCCTCACCTGCTTCAGATCCTTCAGCTGGTTATATTCCTCAGCTACAATCTGGGGAAAAACACAGAGGTTAGAAGGTTTATAAGGTTTGGTGTGATCGTCATACACAAAGGAAACATTAAAGCTCACATTTTGTGTTTTTTATGCACAGCGAGCTTAATGAGCAATGACTTTTTTAACACAGTGGCTCTGAGTCACTCTTCACCCTCGTTAAAGGTCAAGTCACACAGCACAGATCGATCGGTTACCAGGTCAAAGACGAGAGACTTTACAAAGTCTGACAGGTTGGAGTTGTGATCTGAGAAATGAACTGACAGTTAATGGAGTGTTAAAACTCTGATATTAGCATAACTTCCTGTAACAATTCTTAGAAACGTTAGTATATTTATAACAGCGGGGGACTGATCAGCTTCTAAAAGCAACGAGTAACGATGGAAAAAGCTCCTGCGTGTGACTCTAGGAGCTTAATATAGACGCTTTCCATTAGTGCCTACTCGGATCGACTGGTTTTCCATTACAATCGAAAACCACCTAATGTGCGTGATCGTTGTTATAGCGACGCATGCGAGCATCTCATGGCGCAATTAGTATGCGTCACGAACGTTGAGGCGATGATATAAACTGCAGGTCGGTCTGTGTGGCTTTTCGTCACGCTCGGGGAACGCAACTCGTGACTCTGCGAATAACGCCACTGACCAGCCAATCAGTGGCGTGCAGTCTGACGACGTCACATTTTAGTACCTGCTCGGATCGACGACCTAATGGAAAACCCTGAAAACCGTGTCGAGTCGATCCGGGTAGGTACACCAAGGCGGCCTTTATCATCACAGTTTTTTAAGTGCTACAACAAGGAGCTCAGCTGTGTCTCTCGTGACTTTCCGAGGAGCGTGGTTTCATCTCACCTGGTATTTGGCTGAGGTGTCGTCCAGTGTGTCCAGCTGCCGGCTGAGCTTGTTCAGCTGGTCGTTAATGTCGTCCATCTCAGCACACAGCCGCTTGTACTCCCGAAGGTCGGCGTCAAACTCTCTCTTATAATCGTGTCGCTGATCATCCGATGTTATCTCCGGGTACATGCTGGAGGAAAAGAATGAAGGGAGGCAGGTGGTGCAGAGGAATAAATGATGGAGAGACAGCAAAGGAAAGAAAGACAAACATCAGCATCGCAAATAAATCTCGACCAGTCAAAATGCAGTGTTATCAACTCTATCAGTCAAGTAAACGTTTACTTCCACAGCACATTTAAAACAACCAGGTTATACATCACATGCACCATAATAACAGTCACTAAATCAACTGTAAATATACACTAAAAATCATTAAATAAAACCAAGTAAAAAATACTTTTTCTATAGTAAAATCCAGCTCAACTAGAACTGAGTCTGGATCTTGGAATATCCAAAAGCAGCTGGCTCACAGACCTCAGTGCCGTCATAGTTCAGTAAGAGGGCGCCTAACCATTAAGACAAGTACTAATGTACCAGTACTACAGAGCCAGTATCAGGAGGCCACCAAAGGTGAGCTGCTGCTCAGGGATCAAAGCCAACATAAAAGAGTCACTGATATTCCTTCAGCACAGAAACACTGTGAAAGTTCAGCTGTAGCGAGCTCAACTTAAATGTCTCCCTCTGGGATATTTCTGAAAGTGAATAAATGTAACCACACAGTGTAAATATCCTGTCTCTATAATGGACCTGGTACCTTTGTCCCACTTCTCTAACTATGCCCGAGTACAGCTCATGTGAGGCGGCATGCTTTAGAGGATTAACTGCTCTCCTGGACAGAACGAGGGAAACGCTGTGGCCTCTCCTCCTCTGAGTATCTGTAACGTTACCATTTTAAACGTACATGTTTCAAATCAAGAGATGTTCTCCCTGCACTTTCCCGTAAATGAAGGTACTGTGCTTGATCTTCTGAGCTTAGGAATTAAGTTGTGTCAGAGAATATAGGTCAGGTCCCGAGGGGACGACAGCATTCGACTGCAATCCCCATCCGGAGTTTTTTGTCTAATGACATTTTCTTCTCTAATCCAGACTGTGTGTGAGCAGCTCACAGATAAAGTAGAAGAATGTTTCTCACCTCTCCAATTCTTCTGTATCCAGTTCATTGCCCGTCTCTCCTCCCGTGGTGTACTCCGTGTCATACTGAGACTCGTCCAGTTCTGGGTTACGTCTGCGCCTCTTGCCCCTGTTTGCGGAGGGTTTGCGGCCTCCGCCCGTCTCTTCTGAGGGGCTCGAGCTGGTCCCCCCGCTGTGGAAGAAAATGTCCACTTCATGGCTCTGTTGAGTGAGGTGTGGTGAGAACATTTCCGATGGTTTGCTGTTTGTCCGTTCAGAGTACCTGCAGAAAAAAGACATGAGAACGCGGCTTCTTCTTTCACGGGCTTACCCCCCCGAGGGGGTAATGATTATAAGTTTAGAAGAGCTTAGAGCTCCGAGCTTTTTGTTTTTCACCAAAGAGATTTTTGCATTTGTGTTTTTCATCGGTTTGGGAAACAGTAATGACAAACATCATCCCATACATCAAAAAGATCAGCAGCATTTAAACCATAACGTGCTTGACGCTGCCAGCAGATAGGAGCTCAGACAAAACCAATCGATAACATCAGCAGAGTTTTTCCATGTTAATCTCTGATCTAATGATCAATACTAGTTTCTTACATCATGCAGCTAGACTGGAATTACATGTAAAAGGGATTTAAAGGGGGGGGGGACTTTGCATTATGAGGCTAAGATTTAAAAAAGCAGACTGTTTTCATCGTGCAATATGACCCAGAGTTACTGCAAAAAAACACCATCACATGTGCTGCCACCCTGCTTCCTTTTCCCTCAGCTGCCTTTAGCTTTTTTTAGTTTTCACAGTGCAGAAAGGTGTAGTAAAACATTTTAAAAATATTTAACCAAAGATAAAAAGTTCTAAGGACATTATAATCAAAATAATAAAAGAACTCTATTTCCTTAAATGCCCCGTGTAGACGCCATATGGAGGAAGGGGAAGGTAGACCTTTACTAACCCATTCATGATTATTGCTGCTCATATCTACAATCTGACTCTGTGCCGTATGGAGGCTCTCAGTGACCAGGAAGCAGCTACAGCTCTTTAATAACGAGAAAGGGAGACACATTCAATTTTGTGGGTTTGCAGGGATTTGTGGAGGAATCCAAATCCAATGGCACAGATATTACAAGCTCCTAAAAAACCAACCGTGCACATTGCATCTCTGGCTGGCATTTTTGCTGCTTATCAAAACACTAGTTCTGTTTGCCTTGTGAGGAAAATCTGCACTTTGAACTGCAGCGTCGAGTCGGTGTATAGATGTTTGTGCTGTTAACAGCACAGTCTGAGCTGATATAGATACATATTTGAAAAATGCAGAGACAAAAGGAAGTGTTTGTGACAGCGTTTATCCAAACACTGCAAAACAAACAAAAACAAGGTGCTTCAGAAATCCTTTGTAGACATGAAACGCAAATATCCTGCTGTCGTCCTCAGAGAATTCAAACAACATGAAATTTTACAAAAGGGAAGATTAATCCAACAAGGACTCAAAGGTCACACACACACACACACACACACACACACACACACACACACACACACACAGATCTGTGTTGTGGGCAGGGCAATATCTTTTCGTGGGGTTTAACATGGTTGGGTGAGCCATGTGCTCTAAAGTGGGCTTTGCTTTCTGTCAGAGGACCGCCCCCCAAAAAACATAAACAGTTGAATTCTGCATGACTGAGCCAAAGAATCTGTGCCAAAGATATTTTGTAACAATCTATTTCTTTTCTGTTCCTCTGATACAATAAATATTTTCAATGATAATTCTTGAGCTCAGGTGTGTTCTTATTATTTATAACCATCACTGTGATCTCACACAGCTGAAATTACACTGACTGAAATTACACAAATCAGGAAGCACGAAACAGTTCTGTGGGACTGTGTGAAAAGAATAACAACCTACAATAATAATAATAATAATACAGAGTATATACTATACATGCCAGACAAACATTTGCAAGCTCACGGTGTTGAGATAAGTATTCAAAGAAAAGTGAACCACCTACTCGTTGTTGTCGTAGGCATCGTCATTGTAGGAGCTGCTCTCCACCTTGGGTGGGGAGTAGGAGACGACGCTGTTAACTGAGGCGTTAAGCGGCCCGCCTCCCTTCTCTGACACCAGCAGGGTCGGGGCATCCTGAACACTGCGGCTTTCCTCCACATTGTTCACCTTCAGCAGGCAGGAAAAAGCAGAGAGAGCAGGCTCAGCAGATGCAAACAAACAGCTGAAGCACTCACAAAGACCAGACCAGCACACGGCCTCGTTTCTGTGTTATTGTTTTCTCCTCTTACACATAACCGCTGCACTAAAACCATCTACAGAGAATTTGTTTTGTGCCATGTCTCATTCGTAATATTTACTACTTTGGTATATTTCACTGCTTCAAAACTTTTACTGAAGTAGAAAGTGATACCGGAAAGCGTTAGCTTCAACGATGGCTTTTAAAGACGAAGAGAAAGAGATGAAGGAAAAAGTTTAGTAATTAGTACTTAAAGTCTGAGTGAGCAGTCAGGCATAAAATTGCACTTTACAATCCAACTCCACACTGAGCGGCTCGGCTCGCAGTGCACGAAAAGCTCAGGAGAGCAAAAACAAAGGAGAGCTACAGGAGGTTAATTATAAATCAAAAATAAGCCTAACCAAAAATAAACCAATTCTTTCAGACTGCAATAAAATACTGTTTGAGATTGTTTTACAGAGCCACACTGTACGCCTGTTTCTGATCCTGACATACACAGCAATGCTTTCACTTCTTTCTACTGTCTCACGTCTTCACGGACACCTGGAACGGATCTGCTCTTCCTGTCTGTCGTTAAACAAAAGGAGTCAAAATGTTTCCCTTAATCTGTATTTCCAAGTCCTTCCTGTGAGGTCAGGTGACGGCATGACGGCTTTCCTCCCAGTGAAGGCCTCAGGGTCGGTCAGTGTTTAATCCACAAAGTGTATCAATGATTAGACGCTTTATTACAAGACCTCCAAACAAAGCAGTAGCCTTGAAACTGGAAACGGGCGCTCTACTATCTCTACTACCTTGCACCGGTTAGAGGCGAGGGTTTACTAATGAACCACCGTACACAGCTCTACTCCTGTGATAACATCGACCAGGTTTTCCGCTCTCTAGGTGGTACATCGCTAAATTCCTGAGAGCTAAACATCAGCCTTGCCCCTAAAAAACAATAATCACACTGGGTGGAGCGCTTGGGTGGGGGCAAGCAGGGCTTCGTGCAGCTGCAGGAGAATCCTGTTGGAAGAATCTCAACAATGTCCTCTCAGTGAGAAGCACAGCGGCCGCTGGGCTGTGAGCACAAGCACAGTAAGAATGTCTGAGAGTGCTGGGCCTGCTGAAGCAAAGCCAGGAGGAAAAGATTGACAGGAAGATTTAAAAAGTGGCTTGCAGGCAGTGTTGGATGTTGATGAGGAGGCGGTGACCCATGGAGCAGCATTATAAATGAGGCATATGTGCATGTCAACAAAGGAAGGAATTAGGAGGGCATAGACACAGAAACAGAGTCTTGATGGAGACTCTTAAGTCTTAAGTCTCTGTTTAAAAAAAAAAAACTAAAGTAGAAAATCAGGAGCGGTGTTTGTGTCAGCTGGGAAAGGTCGGCTTGCATAACTTAAAAACACTTTTAATTGGAGGTAATTAAGTAGAGATAATGGTCTTAACAGAAACTTGTTAGAGCAGTGACTAATCAGAGGTTTAACTACTCAGACAAGAGGTGATTATGTGGAAGAGTAACCAATTCTTTGCTTTCCAACTCTCACCAATATTTTCTCACAATAATGTTGAGTTCACGCTGCTTAATGTCCTGTCAGAACATTTTCTAACACTGTGTCTATGAAGCAGCTCAGGATGCTGCAGACAGCCCTGCAGGAACCGACTCTGATGACCTCATGCAGTAGACACAATGCAGCGCACCACCTCGGGCGAGCTGAATGCAGCTTGTGTGTGAGGTCATCAGAGCGAGCCAGGCCTCCCTGAGCTCAACAACAGAGACGGGTCCAATCTCAGACCGACCACAGCCTTAGACTGTCACTGGCCTGGTGCTTAAAGGAGCCAAACAAGGCTGATGACTCATTCTGTGGCACAGAGACACAGGTAGTGTGTCAACAAAGTAATAAAAAAAGACTGCAGTGTGAATGTGAATGGCTATGATCATTATAATGATAGTAATATAAGGAACATAAGGACAGGAGAAAGCCACTGGCACACGCTGGCCGATGTGCTTCATATAGAGCGCAGTCTTCATGCAGGAAGTATGACACACAAACTACAGATCATATATGTTGTAAACTTCTAATTATCTGCTCCCACTGATCATTAAATCTTCTAAGATTCATCTTTCTTACTGTTTTGACTTCCCGGAGAAATTTGTTCCAGTGAAGTAGCTTTCATTACTGCAGCTACAACGAGCTTGATGACTTCACTGTGTACTGCTCCATTATTAGACAGTAGTGCTAGTCACTGTGGGCTCATCTCAATCACTCTGCCGCCTGTACACCTCTGCGTGCGCCATGTTACACTCTCGGGAATGACGAGCTCTCTCAACAACAAACAGCTCTATATCATTCACCATTACAACACGTCTGTTTGGTGGTACTTCTGGTATCTTTGCAAGAGCTACACTGTGGCTCCCAGCTTTCTTCGACACACCAATGTAATCAAATGATATTAGGCAAGAATGTGGAAGTCTTAGTTTTGGTTGTGTGGCCTGTCCCGGCTGTCTTAGGGGGAGAGGGAGCGTACACCCTGGGCAGGTCGTCAGTCTGTCTCAGGGCTAACACAGACACAGACAACCAGTCGCACTCACATTCACACCTATAGGCAATTTAGAGTTACCAATTACCCTAACCCCACTAACTGCATGTCTTTGGACTGTGGGAGGAAGCCAGAGAGAACCCACGCAGGCAAGGGGAGAACATGCAAACTCCACACAGAAAGACCCCGGCCTGATGGTGGAATTGAACCCAGGACCTTCTTGCTATGAGGCAACAGTTCTAACCACTGTGCCCTGTTTAATCATTAACATCATAATTAAAGGAAATTCGCTTTACATCTGGGTTTCTTTCATTTGTAGTTGGCATGTATCTACTATGTGCCATGTTTGTATATTTATCTGTGTTTGTGACATTCGAGTGGATGATGTTTGAACAAACACTAGATGGGAACAGGAAATATAGATCATTAGTGTGATGAGGTGGGGGCCGGAAACCTGCAGTAAATTACGTGACTGAAAACAGTAAAACATTTCTTAGATAAAAGTGCACGTTTCTCTGCATCCTTAATTCATCAGACTATCCTATTAAAGCTGGTTATGAACTATAATTAAATCTCTTACACAGCACTCTTGATGCTTTCATTCACTATGGGCCCATATTTCAGTTCCCGGTCCTACATGGCTGAAAGGCTATTGACTTTTAGAGAAACACAAAGGCAGGCTCTCTAGAAACCACCTGCCCGCTTACTATCTCCTCAGGTGGTTAATGATTATTCAGAGTGAAACCAGGTTGTAGGCCATTTGCAAACAATCAGCGATTGCTATCATCCTGACCCTGAACAAAGTGACTCAGTCAGAGGAAACGCTGAGTTTAGTGTTATAGTTTCCCTGCTGAACCCTTCACAACATCACACATGAAACTCCTCTCGGACTGTGAACTCATAAAGCCAACTAATAAAAGCATATGAGAGAAGTAAACTGGCGATCAACACCAATCAACTGTCTCTCGACACAAGTTACATGTTACAAATAGCAGGGGTAATCAACAGACTAAAATTGGGTATGTGCAAGTCTCTGCTTGGCTATTTACAGGTCACCACAATCGCCTACCTGTCATTATCACTGATGACTATCTACACAAGAAGATGAATACCTCACTGACAGCTTACCTGCTCACCTACTTCGCTGCCATTTAGCAACAAATCACATTATTTGTGACAGAGAGGCAAAGCAAGTTTGTTGGCTTAATCTTTTATGTAAAAGAAACAAAACTAGAAAAATTTCAGCCTTAACGCTGAAGCTGTCTGCTGAAAATAGCTGAAGAAGATGAAAAGTTGCAAAAAGTTGTATGGTGGTGAAGAAGCTGAAAATCCTGCTGAAAACAAGTGAAGACGGAGAAATTTTGCTGAAAAGTGGTGGGAAAAAAAAAATGTTGCCCTGAGCAGGATTTGAACCTGGCCCTCCTGGTCTCAAGGCAGCTACTCATCTCACTGACCCAAACTCATTCTCCCAAAGAAGAGGTGGAGAGACTGACAATTCAGCTGAAATTAGCAGAAGCTGCTGAGAATTGTGCTGATAAGAGGTGAAAATTCTGAAAATTCTGCTGAAAAGAGTTCAATCAGCAGAATTTCTGCTGAAAAGAGGTTTTTGCTGAAAACAGCTGAAAAAGCTGGGATTTGTGCTGAAAAGAGTAAAAAAAGTTTAACTGTTAACTGAAAGAAATGTTGCCATAAGCGGGATTTGAACCCTGGCCTCCCAGTCTGAGAACGGATGCTCATCTCACTGAGCTAAAACACAGGTCAACCTGGCAAGGAAAATCAGTGACGCCACTGATGATATGGCAGAAACGGGCAAAAAATATTGCAAAAAAAAATTCAATATCTCAAAAAGTATAGGAGTTATGAGCACCAAAGGTCATAGCAAACATTAGCAGAAATAGTAGAATTTTTTTAAGATTTGAACGGCGAAAATCTGATAAAAACTGTGGGAGTAGTTAAGGTCCAAAAAACGTACGGAAGCAACTAGAATAATAAAGATTAAAGAGAAACAGGAACTCAATAGTGTGGATGCTTCCAGCATCCACACAACAAACTTCACTGTAGTTGAGCATTTCATCATCTAATCAAATCTGTGGGTGATCACTGTGCTCCACCTGAGGCTGGATTTAAACTCTGCGTGACCCTGCTCACTTGACTCCAAGCTGTGCATGCAAAGACTCCAGGCTAGTTTGGGGCAAAGGAAATGCAGGAATGCAGGAAGGAAATGCGATTTTGTTTTTTAAATCCTCCATTTAAACCTTATTAAATTGTGTCCACCATCCTGTTGTCTCTTACCCAGTCTTCTACATCTCTGCCCTCTGAGGCCTTCCCACCAACAAGAGGCTCTTCCCAGTAAATATTCGGTTTGCCGTAGCGCCAGATCTTCCCTCTTGTCCTCTGAGCGAAGAAAGCAGCAACACTCAAGGCGATGACAACCAGGAATCCACATGCCATTGCAATTCCCTGGTAACGACAAGAATACGAGTCTGAGTACATTTTGAAAGAGATAAGCTCCGAGATAAAGTTGGTTTATCCCGGTACAAAAAGTACAAATGTGTGGCAACATTATGAGTCACAGTGCTGCACAGGACTAATATGAGAAGAAATCTCACTTATACCACAGTTTGAACAGGTTTTAACAAGCAGATAATAGAAAACAACTAAAGTCGTTCCCATTTTCACGCTTTTAAACAGTTGATAAACACAGAAATAAAAAAAAAAAAAACAAATCAATCAAGAAAACCTCTTGGAGACTTTTTACCATTTCAGAATAAACAGGTTCATCAGTCAGCATCATCATTAAATAATCCTGGAAACAAATCCTACAATTCAATATAGCTACAGACCTCCTGTGGGTCCACAAAGCAGTAATGGTACAGGTACTGGTTGTACATGGGGAAGCCTCCCACTCCTCCCATCTGTGAGTAACTGGTCTGGTAAAGATTCTGGCACATCATGAGCATTGGATTGTACATCATACTGGAGGAGCTCTGGGCCATGGGGTTTACCCCAACGATGTAGACAATGTTTATGATGCCCTGAAAAGACACAGAAACAGTGCACCAACAGATTTAGTGCATCAGTAAAGACACATGTACCATCTGAGGTCTGATTAGTGAAAGAGACATTTCATAGCAGAACACAAGGCAGCAGCATCAGATTACATGATGGCAAACAGTCAGCAGCAATCTTATCACATGTGTGGAGAACACATAGTGAGTCCAAAGGCCACAGTACAAGGAGGAGACAGACACCTTCCACGTTGGACTAACAAATGTTCACTGGCTCTCTAGCATTCACTAGTATGTATTTAATAGTTAAATAAAGTGGAATCATTAAAAAAAACCCAAAATATTTACGTTAACAGTAAATTAATGAATCATAACAACAGTGAAAACTTGAGTAAATCAGGTCAGCACAGTTTCTCTGTTGAGAGGAAGTCAGACCATACTACACTGAGTGATTCTGCCAAAAATGAAGACTCTCTCTCTTTTCACACTGGCTCTAGAGTCATGCTCTGTACACTGAGCTCAATAAACATAATGATGTGCTGGATTAACATCTGTATGCAGTGGTTAATCAGGGGAATGGCGTAGAAGGATTCGGTTTCAAATTATGTTTCTGGTATTTAGGGTTTTACAAAACATCCAAATTTAAATACTATTCATAACAAAGAAAGACGTTCCCAGTTTTGACTCAGCCGAGCTGTGAGATGGGAAGCTTGCAGGAAAATACTGATGATGATATGATTATGTTAAAAAATACACTTTATTATCCTAATGGAGTTCCAGTTTACTATTCACCTGAATTAACCTGAAAGAGCAGAGCTCTCACAGACTTGCTTGCTGTCCATGTATGTATCTGTGCATGTGACTTATTAGTATATCATTACATCACTGAGCTCAGTATCACAATGACTGCCAGCTGTTTGCAGTGGACAACGACACTGTCTACAGGCCCATTATTACATACTTAAACTCAGAAGCTCATCAATCTGTGTGTGTGTCCCTGTATTCATATCTTTGTGGGGACAAAAATTGAAAGTTCACTATGCTTGTGGGGGACCAAAATCCCAGTCCCCATGAGTTTGAAGGCATATTTCAGGCTCAAAATCTGGTTTTATTGTCAGGGTTACACTTAGGTTTAGGCTCAGGGTTTGGATAAGGGGCCAGGGAATGTCAATGAGATGTCCCCACAAAGATATGAAAACACGGTGTGTGTGTGTGTGTGTGTGTTTGTGTTTGTGTGTGTGTGTGAGAAAGATTCAGATTCAGTTATGACTGCAAATGAATTTCCCTTTAAGCTTTACTGTCTGTGCAACAACAATTTAAGTATGTCTTATTCTAAAATTATTTTAGCTGCATGATGATGATAAAGTTGAGCTCTTTTGGCAAGGGAGTTGGGGATTTTTGTCAAACAGCTGATGAGAACGACTACAAAAGGTTTTGTCCTAAATGGGAGGTTTATGAGGGAGCTCAGGTCATGTTGGGGTGGCTGTAGCTCAGGAGGCAGAGCGGGTCATCTAATAACTGGAAGGTTGGTGGTTTGATCCCTGGCTGCTGCAGTCTACATGCCAAATATCCTTGGCTGAGATACTGACCTCAAGTTGCTCTCTGACGCATCCATCGGAGTGTAAATGTGTGTGAACGGTAGACAGAAAGCACTTGTGTGAATGAGGCATGCTGTCTAAAGCACTTTGAATGCTCAGGTACATTAGAAAAGTCCTATTTACCATGTTATGCTAGCTTTTGTAAATAATTGACTTAATTAAAGGGTTCCTGTGTTCAAGTGAAATGTTTCAGTCTCCTCAGTGATGCAGAAGTACAGATTGTGTCAGAGTCCGCTCCATTAGATGAAGACTCTTTTCTATTATCTCCAGAAAATTGGTAAAAATATATTTACACTTTAAAACTGTCCAGCAATGGTGTTTTTATTTAGTTTTGTACCTTCTTTAGTTTGAATTTGTCGAGAGTTCTTTGCTTTACTGATTATTTGCCGCTCCCATATTTTACAGTGTTATGATAGCACAACCTGACAAACACTGAGGAGACAAAGTATTGAGAAACATAATTTTCACATGAATACTACGCTTTCAGAAGCTTATTCACCAAAGTACTTGCACTCCTCTCTCTGTGTATTAATAAAAAAAGAGCACATGGGAAATTAAAAGCAGTTTTACCTGCAGGACAGCCATCAAAACGCTGGATATCAAGACGGCCAGAAAGTACTTTCTGCCGCGGACTGCGTTGGTTTTAGAGAAGCTGGCAATGAAGAAGGCCAGTGCTCCTACAAAGTTGATGGCTGCCATGGCGATCATAGCAGCTTTGGCCGAGTAAGGAGAAATGTAGGAGCCGGAGCCGTAGTAGTTTCCGTATCCCCCGTAACCACCGTAGCCCGAGCCGTAGCTGCCGCCAATGTAGCCGCTGCCGTAGCCCATCCCAGAACCGTAGTAACCCATTCCAGAGCCATATCCGTACTGGATGTCCCACATGAGCGTGGAAGCCACACAGGCGAATATCGCCAAACACAGCACTATGACTGTGACCATCATGGCTTTGACGATCCCAGGAGGTGACAGCCATTTGTAGAAGTGCTGCGGCTTGTCCTCCATGTAGTAGGATCCCGGTGGAGGTGGGTACATGTTGTAGTCGCTCTGAGGGCCATGGAAGCTCGCCGCAGGCCCAAAGCCATTGTTGGGTGGAGGGGTGAAAGGAGGACTGTAGACTGGTGGACTCTCATAATGCTGTTTGTCAAACATCGCTCAAAGATGTCTGGAAGTGTACAGAGAAACACCAACACACACACAAAGTCCGTCAGCAACAGAGATCAAAATGTACGGCACACAGGCAGGAGGAGCCGTCCTGAGCTGTGTTTCAGCTGAACTGATATGAGTAACGCTACAAAAACAGATACGGGAAAACTAGGTGTGACTAGCAAATGAGGCTTAGTGAGGGAACAGTGTAAATGTTTTACCATTTACAAGGGAGTGCATTTTATGATGGCACAACTTAGCTCTGTTTGTCCAGTTTTCTCCTTCTGTTTGGCTGAGAAAATCACCTCTTGGACAGATAACATACTCTTATACATCAACAGAGAAAAATGAGAGGAATAACCACAGTTATGAGGTCCTTGAAGCAGCCGAGTCAGAATCAGTACGGAGATGTCAGTACCAGGACAGGGAGAGCATCCAAACAACAATACTTTCCTTTCTGCCTCTTTACAGGCTGTGGAAGTCTCTCTCTAGCCTCACAATGTCCACAATTTGAATATTTCACATCTTAGTATTCAGCTAAAACGTTTTTCTGCTACACAGAGATTTGCAAGGCCACAGTTTACAACATAACAATCCCCATTCTTCTAACACCGAGCTGTACAGGGAGTGGGAGGCCGACATGTTTCACTGAAAGGCACGTAAACAGCTTTGCTGCAGAAGACAGAAGACCTCGAGGCCTCTATTACCTTTATGTTACTGACAACTGTGCTCTCTCTGTATGTGGTGTAAATACAATAGGAGTATAACAAAGCGTTCCACCTGCAACTAATTAGTTGACATTATAATTCAACAAATAAAGCACCACAAGTTTAACCGGATCTCAAGATTAAAAAACTGAAAAACAGCATGTTGATACACTTAGAGCTGGTGGAAGAGCATATTTGACATTTTCCTTACTCAGTTTCTGTGCTGAGATGTGTCGGGGGGTTTTATTGGTAATTGAGAAAAAAAAAAAATCAAGTAAACTGAATAAGTTACCTGGAACAATAATTGTACCTCCATATTCTTCTAAGCACATGCTGGCAGAAGGAAAAGCCTAAGATACCGAGTCATTCAGAAGTTTAGACACACAGAGAGATACAGTCCCTGGCACTGCCCACAGAGTCATAACTCTTGCTCTCTTTTATGGGACTCGGGTGAACACAATAGAAGAAGAGGTCTCGCCTCAGAGCCTCCATCTCAGACACCTTCCCATTACACCCTCCCTCCGTCCTCCATCTCCTTCAACCCTCTTACAATTGCCCTGTCTCTTAACTCTCTCCCCCGCTTCTCTCCTGCCCTCCATAACTTCTTGTCTTTGTTTCAGGAGCAGGAGGGCCAAAAGTCAAGGCTGCCCGTCACAGGAACAGTGTTGCTATGAAACCAAAGTTTAAAAAAGAGAGAGAGAGAGAGAGAAAGAAAATTGGGGCAGTGTCCGGGGAGGATCAAACAAGGGCTCCTCTGTGCTGCTCCTGCACGGACCGAGGCAGAAAACAGAAAAACAGAAAGAGGGGAGTACAGGTGGATGAGCATGTCCTTTATTCTCAGCTGGGTGCTAGTTTAGTTCCTGCTACTGTGTTTGTTTATACCGGTAATTTAGCTTTTTACGAGCGATCAGATTCAACTAGGGCAGCCCACGCAGCTCTGACTGCGTGACTTCCACCTCACTTTTAATTGCTCCTCCTTAAAATTTCCACTTGATTGCCCTAGCAAAAGCAGAGCACCTCAGGGCATCTCACGGAAGAAATCCAAATCTTGAACTGATCAAAATCAGCCAACAAGCCACTACACACTTAAAATACTCTATTTTAAATAAATAATAAAACTACTACTACTACTACTATCACTACTTCAGATTAAGAGTTTGCACATGAACAAGAAAGATGTTTGTGTCCTCAGCATAATGATTGTTATAGCCCACAAAAACATGGGGATTACTTATTGGGAACCTTTGCTCCCAATATTGGCCTGAATACAGTGTATCTACTGTAGCAGGAGTAGTACAAGACCGACAGTAGTAGCAGTATCAGTACATGTGTTTGTCTAACACTGGATTGCCTGGCTCATTTTGAGGCTGGGCAGAGAGCACAGTGTTTGGACCGAAGTCACAGGTCATGTCAGACGCCCACCAGCCGCAGCCTGAGCACCACTACAACACAGAGTCTCTATCATCTGTCGCTCATAAAGGAATTCCAGTTATACAGTCACATGCCGTACATCTGTCAAAAACTATTAGAACCCTGCCCGATGTAGGCTGCGACCCACTGGCACACTCACACGGGAGTCAGCCAAGACTTCCTGCTCAAAAACACCCCACTGACAAAGCTCCTGCACCATAAAATCTGTGGGGAATAATCACAGATTTCCTTTAATGCTCTAACACGAAAAAAGCGTCAGGAACGTGTTTCACCTGGTGGTCTTAGAGCCCTCCCCGTGCGAGACTGTTTGGGACACAAAGACAGGCATACGGACCTCCAACAATTACTTTACAGAATAACCAGCTGATTGAGGAAAAAGTAGGCAAAACTGAAGCAGGGAGGGAGGCAACAGCCCCATGGTGTCTACAAAGCTTACACGGTCTTAATAAAGGTTACATTAGTTAAGAGTCGGATCAGCCAAGAGAGTAGCTCTGCTTGTAAATATGAAGGATGACATGATCATTAAAGGCACTGTAAGGTGTGCAGTGTCTTGCATGGCCAAAGCACAACTTCACACACACATGTATTCATATTTATAAGCGCTAACCTGGGTACATACATCACTGAGGTAAATACCAACACAACACAGCAGTCTAACCGATTACATGCTTATGATCAAGTACTTTGGATTTAACGGTGATTTATTTTACTTCAAACTAAATACACGTCGTGATATCAATACAGGTGGGGTTTTACGCTCTTTCGAGCAGGAGGGATTCTGGTATAAGTAGTTTTAAACAGATTTATGTATCGTAAGCTAGCTAGCAGGACTCTCGGGGGTCGTTAGCCCACCTGTCGAAGTAACAAACGTACCGTGTAGTTACCGTTAAATCCGACACTCGCTGTAACAGCGGCAAGTATGAACAACTTTATGAGACAGTAAAGAAAGTTAGCTCACTTCTTAGAGGCAAAAAAGGTCACAGTCTGCTATTATTATTACCTCCGTCCACCTCACGGTTATCTTACCTGAGGTCGCCGAAGGGGGGGGGGGGTAAAAACTTGACCAGTGTCCGCCCTTATTTCCTGTCAAAACTCTCCTTCCTTTAAAAGTGTGAAGCTGTTTGGGAAACTAAAGCGCCCGTAGAAAAAATGCGTTTCTGTGTTTAAAGTAAACCTCTATCTGAAAGCAGCGCTGAAGCGGTTTCTCCGTCTGCAGCGTCCCAGGCACACAGGCGCAGTGAGCGGTCTCTGAACAAGTGCTTTGTCCCGCTAGTCCGCCGCGGTGATGAGGCCCGCTGCGCTACACCGCCGCCTTTCAACCGCAAGAGGTCACGCTTTCTGCCTTAGCACGACGACCACAGCAGACGCACGCATGATTAGAAAGTAATGTTTTCGCAGCAGACACACAGTAATAACATTTAGCAGCAAAAAGGGTAAAAAAAAAAAAAAAAATGGAAGCAGGCATAGTCTTCCGCCAGACAATATAGTTCTTTAAGCTCATTAACAAACCGTAAAAAGTTTTACACTAGAAAATAACACCGAGAGGAAAAAATACAAATTAAAACTTTTGTTTTCAATAAAAATAAACTGTATTTTTGGCACGTGCTCTTTAATTATGTATTTATTAATTAATATGGCTGGAGAGGTTTTTACAGGTTTATACAGGAAGTCATGACGGATATAAAATTAGAAGAAAAGTTTGCAGTTGGGGGCCAACACATGTGTCCAGTGTACTGTCCTAAAGTCACATAAACACTCATAATAAATAACACCGATACTTATCAGCAGTTCTAATACAGTTTGATAAAATTAATAAATGTAGAAAAAAAGACTGGTGTGTTTAATAAGTAGAGCTGATAGAGTAAAATAGTAATAGTAGTAGAGATGATAGTGCCATATCAACAAATATTCCTCATTTATTCCCTGTATTTTTACTTTAATGCTGCTCTATTACACTGTTATCCTCAATGAACCTTAATAAACAAGGATTAAAGGAGTGCTTGTAAATAAACCTGTGGTATTTCATGCATGTATGATTCATGTTAGTGTAATGTTTTGTTATTCATGCCATAATTCAAAATGTCCTGTTTTTTAAAAAATTTTTTTATTGCTGTTTGACCCTTAAAAGCAAACAAAGAAACACTTCCTTTTAAAAGAATAAAATCACATCACACTCGTGCAGTTTTTCCTTCACTGTTCTATTTTCATCTCACAACCAATCAATTTTTGGTTATTCATTTCCTAGAGCACACAAGATCAAAGCGGTGCAAACTGTAATAGTCAGGAAGGTGTCACCTTTCGTGTTTAAGCGCACAAAAAAAGTGAAGTTCAAGAGGTTCACCTCCTTGGATCGGCGCCACAAACACTGCCAGTGCCAGGTCAGCTAAGACATTTGGCTTCACAGAGTACAATGGAGACGTGGAGAGGAATGTTTTACTCCATTCCTTTTAAATCAGGAATAAAAACTCTTCATTGCAGCCTTTTAAAAACATTTTCCCCTTCTAGTGCCTCACAGCACGAGTCACTGTGATTGTGAACACGTCAAATCCTCCATGACATGTAGCTCTAATCATCTGCTTCATTTGTAAATAGAGCTGTAACTTTAATCCTCAGTCACGCAGCTACATTTTAATATAATTATAGAATTCAGCAGCCTAAACTCCTCCAGTAAGGCATTGCATTACATATTCATAAGCTTGATGGTAGCCTGGCTTACCTGGCTTTATCTGCACAGATTTTACTTTTAAGTCTCAATCAGTAAATTATGTCTAAATATACTCATATATCAGTGAGATCCATCAAATACCAAAACTGAGAGAAATCAGCATAAATCCAAAATATATGTAATCCTGCCATCATATCAGAGGTTATTTAGTCCCTGTACAGTAATTATTAGAGATGGCACGATACCACTTTTTTATGTCCGATACCGATACCGATATCATAAATTTGGATATCTGCCGATACCGATATGAATCCGATATTGTGTTTTTTAATCAATAAAACTGTTTTTTTTAATATCTTGCTGCATTTTGTATAAGTTCATACTCAAGTTTAAATAAACAACAACACTAAAGCTATTCTGTTATACCTGTGTGTAAAAATACACTGCACCCAAAATATTTCATAGTTCAGCAACACTGATCAATCTAATAAACTTAAACCTGCTCCATCCTCCCTATTCTGGTATTTTAAAGAGTACTTAGCAGAAATATTAAGCAACCTAACTAATAGGGTTGCAAACTCCCAGCAAAAAAAAAAAAAAAAAAGGGAACCACCCCCCACCCTCCACCTCATGATGCTTAATCGATGTAATCAACTTTAATTTGATGCAGGGTGAAAAAAAATGCACAGAAACAAATTATTTTTCAAGAATAATTAAATAGATTCAACATCTTTCTTCAACAGAATTGCAGAATTCACAGACGGTACCTTCCCAAAGGAAAAAGTACTATAGCTTACTAGGGTATATAGACTTAAGAGTTACTATATATAGTAATGGACTTCTATACATTTTACATCAGATTAAAACTTTGGGTGTAAGATTCAGATAATTATTTATTAAAAGCTACATATTTTAAATGAGAATAAGAAAGAAAAGTATGTCTTTGTGCCCCTTTTCCTGTTCATGCCCTATCGGCCCCCTGGCTAAACTTTGCTAGATCCGCCCCTGCACAGTTACCAGCCGTCAGCTACGTGAAAAGGATCCTGGTGTAGAAAGTAATATTAAATAAATTCTAACAACAGCTTATCAAGCTTAAACGTGCTGCTGTTGTTCAGCCGCTGGTTTCCTCTTTCTGGCGCGAAGTGGGCCAAAAACAAAGAAGAGAGACGGACTCCCGACAGAAAAGCCGATCAGCTGATCATTAAGCAGTTTCACGATTGAAGTAGCAGGAGAGGGAGAGAGAGAGGGAGAGGCAGTCGCTCCATATATCGGTTGTTAAGCTTAACATGGGAACACTTTACAAACATTCAGAGATGAACTTACACACTTGCTTTACTTCTCTCTGGGATAACTTCCTCAGAGATGAAATGCTGGTTTGGTAGCGAGGCTACAAATACACACAGCCGCTCTATCACATGACGCATACTGCTGCAACGTGCTACGGTTATGAGCCGAGTTACGCCGTGTTGCAAGTTTTGTGAGATGCTTTTTTTGATATTTAATGGATCGGAGTGCATTTTTTATTTTTCGCCGATATCCGATCCAGTAATTTAGGTCAGTATCGGACCGATACCGATACGTAATATCGGATCGGTCCATCTCTAGTAATTATGTTATGAGGTAGCACGTCTGACTGTTTTGTAGAGTTGAACCCAACACATCCCAGTCTGTTTAAGCAAAACAGTCCTGCGGGGCACCGGGGTACAGACCTGACCTGTGTTACTGTAGACATCATCCCGTGTGTTTTTATCACAGGTGGGAATGTTCACATGCTGATAAAAAGAAAAAGACCTCAAGCCTCAAAATACAAATATGTCATAAGTTTGCTTCCGACAAATTCTCGCATCCTCAAAGCAGTCCAAGGGACCCCTGTCCCGGTCTGAGCTTCAGCTACAGACACTAGATAATTACTCTGTAAATGCAGAATGTAGCTGAAAAGGCCTGAATAACAACCTCCTGTTGTACAGCACTTCTTCATCTCTTCGGTAGATAATCTAACTAGATTTTGGAGCAACAGCCACCTAATGCTTATTTCTGCATTCAGCTACCTGTGTGTGTGTGTGTGTGTGTGTGTGTGTGTGTGTGTGTGTGTGTGTGTGTGTGTGTGTGTGTGTGTGTGTGTGTGTGTGTGTGTGTTGTGTGAAATCAGACGTATTTTCTGGATGATATTTTCTTTCTCGACAGCTTCCATTAAAGACTGTAAGACACAGATAACCGCCGGGTGTCAGTCACAGAGGGACTCTTCTGCAAGACGGGACACTCTGGACCAGTATGACCCCAACACCATTAGGCACCTTGTCTGTCAGACCCACTGATCCATAAACAAAAAGCTCCACTTTTCTGCCAGTATTACTACAGTTCCTTTAGAAACAGCAAGACACACTGAAGTCTAAAAACAGCTCAGAAACTCTCACTCAGTCTCGACTAAGACCGAAGAGCTCACCAAACGTTTCTCCCACTGAAAACATTGCGTCCAGATGAACAGAATCAACCTTTGGGGAAACCACAAAGCAATCA
Source organism: Oreochromis aureus (assembly GCF_013358895.1). Classification (NCBI taxonomy): domain Eukaryota; kingdom Metazoa; phylum Chordata; class Actinopteri; order Cichliformes; family Cichlidae; genus Oreochromis; species Oreochromis aureus. Next base: position 2,027,003 of record NC_052958.1, read on the forward strand.
TTGTACTTTGGTGTTTATGGACCTTACTGTCCATGAACACCAAAGTGGCAAAAACCCAAACACCAGCAGTGAGCCAACAAAACAGCCCATCTGACAATAAACAAGCACATTTCATTTCAAGTCAATTTTTCTTTCAAATTGATCAGTTGACACAAGACCACGGCTCCAGCTGATATAACAGCCGTCATATACTGACTGTGGATGGATTTGTCATCCCATGTGGGAATATAGTATAAAAACCTATCATATATACGACAGGATAAAACAAAATGCAGCTATTGGAAAATCCACAACCTCCAAGAACAGCTCGGTATAATAATCCACATCCATCCACTCGTTCATTTTCTTCACAGCTTATCCAGTTCAGGGTTATGGAGGTTCACTTTAGTTTATTTTATTAATTAATTGACATTAATTGTTACAAATAAACATCTTTAGGATTCACAGTAGCTCATTTCCTTTTTAAATGATTAACTCCATCCCAGGGACCGACATGCTCGTCACATAAAACGTCGAAAACCTAACAACAAATAACCAACTCTAAAGATTATTCCTGTGTAAATATATACTGTTGCAATTTTTTACAAGTTGTTGTGTTCATTCCTAAGACCAAAAACTGTGGAAGTGAATTCAGTGCCACCATCACTGCTCTATACTGTACTCTCCTCTGCATTGGGTTAGTTGAGCAGGGAGGGAACAAAAAACGGTGCCTGTCTGTCGACTGACGTGTAGAGTATTGATGTACATCACAAAAAATTAACAAGAATTTTTGGTGCTTTTGCTACGATGATTTTTCTAATAAAACTAACTGTGGAATAATTACTCCTGCCTTTTACACTTAGAGAAATGAACACAAGGCTGGTTTGGCCAACACTGCTACTAAAAGGAAAGTGTAGAACTAAACAAGCAATTTGCAACTTATACAAATTTATTCCAGTTGTTTGACCAAACGGTCGAACAATAATCTAAATGTGACAAAACGAATGATTCAGCAAGTGTTTTCATCACTCTATTAGAAATACATTTTATACAGTGCTTTACAACTGCCTTACTCCTGCTTATTTTCAATAATATTTGATTTATATGACTGTTAACATACTGTCAACAGTTACACTGAGTAACTTTGTCTCCAATAACAGAACCTCCCACTGTCAAACACAGCACAGGTGAATCTTTTTAAAGGTGGCTGGAGCCCCATCCCAGCTGTCCCAGAGAGGTGGTGTGCACCCTGGGCGGCTCTGCTATAATAATAAATATTAAACCAAAGCTCAGAGTGAAACTGAAAAAAGCTGACACTGATGCCTCTGAGCTGGCTGACTGGTTTCAGAGCCAAAGAGAACACAAAGCCACATCAGCAGAGTTATGATGGCAACATTTTAGATTAAGAGCGGAAAAGGAAAAGTTATTACTCAGCTGCCACAAAACATTGAACAAAGCCACACAACTCATTGTGTGGCCATAGTTTTGGTAACATGCGTGAGCTTGTGAGATAAACTGAGATACAGCTGTGAGATAAGTTCACTATTGGTCAGGTGCACCTGGTTATCCCAGAATGAGGAGTCTCTGCAGTAGATGGTGGGGACCTACACCTGAGCTCAACATCATGGAGTCTTACACGACAGACAGAAGAAATGAGACTGAATGTGAAAGCGTTAATTTCTGTGTGCATTCAAGTTGAACCTTGAACTTTTCTTTGGTGGTGTAGATGCTCCGAGATAGCATCCAGTGCAAACTGTGGTGCATTGGTGTTTTTATGAAAGTCTGTTAAACTTAGAAGTTAAATGTACTGAACTACTATTATATTCAAAGGTGGTGAGAATTCAGAGGCTGATCCAACTCATCCACAGCATCAAACACAGGGCAGGAAGCTGAGCGAGCCTTGGACAGGCTGCCAGCTCATCACAAACCTAACAGTTAGAGATTTCAGATTTCACATACACACCTAGTGTCAATTTATAATCACCAAATGACGCCACACAGAAAGACAGTCAAGACATTTGAACCCAGCACCTTCGGCAGTGTCAGAGATTTTCCTATTAGAAACTTTCTGAATGAGCCAAAAGTTACTCATCACAGATTCAAGCTCCACCTGGTAAAAGGATGGCTCAATGAACCAAGAGTGAACTACAGCTTCCTATGACGGTGCAGTCAAGATCAGGTGATCATCCCTGTGCGGCTGAGCCAGCCTCTTTTGTACCCATGTGGAAGACCCAAGAGAACAATACCCCGGCACCTATTATGAGAACCAGTTTCTGTGAAAGAGACAGCTCAGATGAAATTTCTGATTTTGCCAGAGGTGTTGAAACCTCTCAGGTATTTCCTTTCTTGCCCTGAACAAAGAGAGGTCTGTGATGGGGGGGAATCCACACTGTGCACAGCCTGGAAGTCCAGGCCACAGCATCCACTGATATGCAGCTCCATTTGCTCTGTTCTGGGTGCGTTTGATATTTGGCAACCTGCAGCGAACACTTTTCCATACGTTTTGTTTTTTTGCACAGGCCTGATATTTCTTTAAAGCTAAGAAGGAGACTCAGGAGGAACAGAAGAAAAAGGGGAGGCATGGAAGGAATTGGACTAGAGCTCACCTCATCATTCATGTTTTCAGAAAATACCAAGACCACAGTGTGACCAAGAGATAATTCAACAACATTAGTTTAGTTCAACAGTTTGGCAAATACATTTATTTGAGCACTTTAAATATAAAACTGCTTATGAAAAATCGTGTTTCCAATGATTTATTAGTCCCATATAACATTATCTGAGTCACCACCTTTTACTAAACTGGCTCACAGGACGTTTTGAAAGGGACTGATTTTATACATCAAACTGATGAATGTTTTTTGGGGTGAAATTCTTAAGATGTATTTATGTAAACCGACATTTCTATCCGCATATAACAGAAGAGATAGCTACTATAGCAGGAAGGAAACCTAAAGTGTTTTTTATCATCTGAGTCATAAATGCTTCGAAGTGATATAACCAATAATAAAGTGACGTTTAAGTACAGCTTAAAAAGCTCAGACAAAGGTGACCTGTAGTTTGATAACAGCAGCTGTGTCTCTTTCCATTTAGATACTTAAAAATGCCCCTCTGATGTTTTTGGTTTTACATTTATGCTTTTAAATCAGTTTGATTTTACATGCTGTGAGCAACCGATCATTTTAGCTGAAGTTCCTCCGAAAACATGATGATGATGGAGGAAGGAAGGAAATAGAGGACATGGGCCCACCGAGGAGTCTGTTCTTGAAACACAAACGCGCAAAGCCCTTTAAATGTTTTTAAAATATTAGACCAACTGAAAAATGTACCTTAAGAAAAAAACATATAGATTTTATATCTCTCTGTCTCTCTCTATAGATAGATATATGATATTTAATTACTACCATAAGGATGTTGCTTCCATTACCAATATGTTTGGACATGTCCTAATGTAAGTTATTACGCACGGGTAAAAACCACCCCGTCATAACTCTGTACTGTACTGATTATAATTTTAAAAAATGATGATGAGTATAATCACTGGCATAATGTTTGTGGCAGAATATAGGAGATCACTCCCAAAATGACAGAGAGCCGCCGGTCATGCGTCCAGCAGATGCCATGTTTTCCTCTTACCGTGCCTGACGCCCGCTGTCCTGGTGTGGCCCGTATCCAATCAGAGGCACGCACACTCCGTCCGCTTCTTGGCCAGTCAGCTGTCACACACACACACACACCTTAACTGCGCTGTGATCGCAGGTTAACCATTAAATATGTGACCCACGCAGGAGGTCGTTCAGAATAAAGTCCCGCTGGGTAACAAACCCGCCTGCAGACTGACAAAGAGCGATCAGCAGGCACACAAACTGCTCCACGTTGACTCCTGTGATAAAACTTTGCTTTATTCACAATTAGAGATCTGTCGTTGTCATATTTACAAATACATAATGCAAGTAGGTACACTAAGAGACGGAGAGCAGAATTTACATGGGTCAACCCTGCCATCTCCAGAAAAACAAAACAAAACCTGAATTATAAAATTAATAAACGCGGTGATTTTGCAAAGCCAGGTTCCCACCCAACTTTTAAAAGAGTGACCTCAGGGCCTAAAAGGGGGGAAAGTCTTGGGCGTCAACAGCGCACCTGATCACCCCGAGTCACACCTTTGCTCTGCGTTTGGGTTATTGCAGCGCACGCTGTCTAATGAAGCCACGACAACACTGTGACTACAGACAGCTGGCTCCTCTGACTTCACCTGGTGGGTTATTTAAGCACATTTGTCTTCCGAAACCTGCTCAGACACACATTTATCTCCCCTTTCAAAATAAATCACTAAACTGAGAAGGTAAAACATTAATTCATAAGAAGCTGATCGACTTGTGTCGTCGATCCAAATGTCTCGTGTGACTTTAAATACATCCCGAGGTTGTTTGGTTTAAATGAAAACACTAAATCTTGAGCATCCCGTAAAATTCTTTGATACCACCCACATTAATGAGCAAGATCACTTTTTGTAAACCGAAACTGTGACGTGTCGTGCCTTTCACTTCGTCATCAATCACATGATCAGCCCTGTGCAACAACAATCATACCGGTAGGAAGGCTCGATCGTGTCCTTAAAGGAGCAGGCCACAATTCGTGACAGCAAGACGGCTCATCAAAACCAAAAAGAGGTTCCACTGATTACAGCAGAGGGTGAAGCTGTGAAGATGCATTGTGGGTTTTTTCACAAATCCAGAGGAATTTCAACTTTTTTCCCTCCTCTCACTTTTACAGGAAATGCAACGTAAAAATTAAAGGGAAAATCTTTCTGATAATCTTCAAAGCTGTTGAAGAAATGTTTGGCACCGATGTACGCCGAGGCAGCAGATGTGGGTTGTTGCCCGTTGCGTCTTGCTGAGGTGGCACAGCACACACGCCAAACCGCCACCACTGTACAGATGTGGCGTTACAGCAGGAGACAGAAAGATGTATACTGACTTATAAGTGACTGACAGGGATGTGCACAGAGTCATCTGCCTGCAAAACCTCCAGATTTGGGAACACACACACACACACACACACACACACACACACACACACACACACACACACACACACACACACACACACACACACACACACACACACACACACAGAGTAATCCAGTGAGCATTAGGGTCAGATTAGATAAAATGTCATTGCGGGACACTCACTTGAGCTTTAAACATTTTACTTAGAAAGGCACAAACTATGATTTCCTGGTAAATTATTTTTGATGTAAGAAATAAAAATCAAAAAAAGACATCTCCTTTTCTTTTCATGAGAATCCACAACATTTTTCAGCCATAACTCAGATATAAGCATTGTGAAGGACTCTTCCTAGATCAGTCTTTATTAAGTTGTTTCCTTAATTGTTAATTTCAAACCTAAAGTTTTCCACTGTAATTGTTTTTTTCCTCCAAAAAGTGCAATAATAATAAGAGAGCTTAATATCGGTTCCTCTCATTCTTCCACAGTACCTGAGGCCAGTGACTGTGCTACAAAGTCCGCGTCGACAGACAAAACAAAATAAAAGAAAGCCAGAGTCAGGAAAGAATTGAACTTGAGAACACTACAACATAAAAATAAGTTTTCAATGCAGGGATTTGACTTTGAAAACTGAGGATTCATTTACAAAAAAAAAAAAACAAAAAAAAACAAAGAGGAAGAAAAAATACATAAAAATCCTCCAGATTCTGATTTATAGATGAAATGCTTCCTGTGTCGCTCACATTTAACATCAGCATAGTTCACCTTTTCCTCTTTCACCTTGATCCCAAAAAAAGACACACCAAAGAAAATAAAATTAACAATTTCCTAATAAAGGAGCAGATTTCTTGCACTCGAACCACTTGAATGGTTTGCCCTGATCAACAGCTGACTGTTCGAACAACACACGTTCTTTATGGAATCTAGAATACAACAACTGTTTCAAACAGTATCTTTTTTCATATTCACGCCACGGTATTCGAGTTTCATTGTTACAGCTTTTTTTTTTTTGTTTGTTTTTTTAAACGTTTTTCTCGAGCCCCTCCCCCTCACACTGCCCTCATGTGGTGATGCAGGTTTGTTTATTTTTCATCTGTAAAGGAATCAGGAGTCTGTTGTGGAGTCGCTGTGACTGCAACATTCCTTTTACTCGCCGGGGAGCGCTGGGATCGAGAGACAGAGAGAGAGAGAACTCAAGCAGGGAGGTACATGGTGACAGCGGGGAATGAAAGGAGTAAGGAGGTGAGGGGAGGGGGGGTAGCTGGAAAGAGATAATGGGCGGTGGGGTGGGTGGGGGAGTCTGTGTAGTTGCTTCCATTTAAAACTTGACAGTGACCACAATGTTTCAAGTTCTCTCTGTTCTCTTCTTTCACTTGTGCCTCTGGAGCGCTTTCCTCTTCCTCCTTTTGAAGAAACAACAGCACCTGCACAAACACAAAGGCATGGCTTCCTTTAGAAAAGCAGGTATTTACACACATGTAGATACTGGTACATAACACCGCTTGTGACGGTTGGGGTTCAGTAACCAGCTCTAATCTGGCTTCCTTTCTTTTAACCAGACATTTCACTTACTGTAATCTCATCATTTGTCTTCATAATAGTTATAAATGAATTAAGGAAGTCGTGGACTTTTAATAGCTCAGATGTTCATGTTTGAAACTACAAATATTTGTTTTTGGGGATCATCTTTGAGGATCATCCATGGCACCTAATCGACTCGACTCTGCTCGGTCTTTAGGGTTTTCCACTAGGCGGCAGTGTCATGTACCAGGTGCTTTTTTAGCGTTATCCACGTGAGCCAAGTTGAGCCAAAAAATGTGACGTCAACAGACTCCATGGCGCTCATTAGCCGGGGAGTGATGTGAGTGGATGAGTCATGAGAGCGACCCCTTCAAAAGAATCAAAGCCGCTATTTTTGAAACACGGCAACACACAAACGACACCGTGGTCTGACAGGGTGCAGACGTTTGCACTGTCCTCCATTGGTGCGTTGTGTTTGTCTCGCATGCGAATGACGTCACAGGACTGTCGAGCCTCCTTGCTACAGCGACCCCACCCACACTGGGGTGGTACACAAGTGTAACGGAAAACAACCAAAACCCAGTAAGAAAAAGTCGAGTCAAGCCGAGTAGGTGCTAATGGAAAAGAGTCGCAAAGCTCAACTATGATGATGGTAATCTAGCTGGTCGCCTGTTTAAAATTAACTAGAGCTAGCAAAGTTATGGGCTGTGAATCACGTAGAAAAAAGACAACGTGAACACGAAGAATGCTTCAGAAAGATAAGATGATGTATCTGCTTCTAAATTAAATGAGCCATATTCATTTAAACATATTTCTGAGGATTAAAAGTGGCTGTTGTTGTTTTTAAAAACTAATTAAATATGTAAATAACAGCCTAGTCACTGCTTTTGCTGAGTCACAGTAAATAAAGGAGTTTTAACAATAAAGTAGGTCTAGCCTGCTTCACTACACTTACAGTTATATTCTTCATGTGCAACAGTTAAAATGTTCCCCTCCCTGCTGGTGAACTTTAAGTCCCATTATTAGCATTCCTACTACGCCTCAGCTGCTACAACCTGATTGTAATCCTGTTTTTCTGAAACAGGATTAGAGGTTTTTACTGGTCTACATACACAGGACGCTACAAACAGAGATATGACAGTGCCACACTCATACTTGATGTTTTAGTCAGACTTAGAACAGAGGCTGCCATATTTACAGCAGGTAATAGCTCCAATACTAGATTGTCATAGAGAAAATCTGATTTCTCATTATCTTTATATTGTTGTGATAGGTTAAAACAGTGTATATAAATGCACTGCTGTATTTCTATATAAACAAACCTAAGTTCACTGAAGTAGGATGCATGGAAACACTATGTAAAAAAGCACAAACTGCAGCTCGTTAGTGTGACTAAGTGACTGCCTGTACTCAGCCAACAAAAGGTTTCTCCATAGAGGAGCTAACAACAAGGAACACAAAACGATTTAGATGCTTTTCAGCACCAATTTTGGATTTGGACTTGTTATTGAACCCCAATCCAAAGATGAGCAGCACTGAAAAAGACAAGCATGTGTTTTCTGTGTGTGAATGTGAGGACCCCCCCCCCCCACACATACTTGGTTTCGTCAGGTACGTCAACCTCGGTGGGAGCGGTGATGGGAGCGTTGGAGTGTCCGGCTGTGGGATCATCAGTGTTCAGCTCGCCATTTGTTGAGCTCATCACCTGCACCATTAGAGAAGGACACCAGACTGAATCCAGTAGATGAACATTCACAGGATCAAATAAATGCACCTTGACTATCACAAGTCATCCGCCCTCTCAGGTAAGAAAACAGTTAAGCAAGTAACCCAGGATGAGCCAACTAAAGCCAACAAAGTTTAAAGGACGGGTTCACACAGTTCATTTCTGTCTTAAAACACAAATAAGGCACCGAACAAGTATTGAAAGAGATCTTCCTTGCTGTGATCATTTCTCCTGCTTTTTGAGGCGGGTAAGAAATCCTTTCCTTCGTTTTTACTCCAAAATCTCTTCTTGTTGCTAAAGTCAGTTTGAAACACACTGAGAAAAAAAAAAAAATAAAAAAAATAAAATAAATAAAAATATCAGCTGATGGACAGCTGAACAAGAGAAAGGAAAACTGCAAGGAAAACCTGATATGTGAATACAGACTGCAAGACAAGAATGTGAACCCATCCTTTAAATACTGCAGTTCGATTAGCCGACACTGGGTGGCGCTTGTGCACCACAATGTCCGCTGAGACGTATTTCTGGTGACAGAGTGTACACACTGAAAACAGCAAAAACACAAAGATTATAGTTTTGATTGCTCTTCCATCATCTTAAAATAAATGTACAAAAATAGACTGAGCTGTTTGTCCTTTTGGTGTTTCTTTTATATTATTATTATTATTATTATTATTATTATCATTATTATGAATTTGTATAGTAATCTGTATTTATTTTTTTATAAGATACTGCTGGATGTCATCTTTGGATGGCCTTGAATGCAAGCAGCCTAGAAGCAGACCGACAGCAGTGACACACAGGACTCACACAGTCTGATTCGAGCACAGAGTCGAGACAGAGCATCTAACGGGCAGGCAGTGTGAAGTCAGTGAGAGAGGTGGGGGGGTCAGACACACAGACAAACCTATGTGGCCTCATGCATGAGCCATCAAAGCAGCAGCTGTAGCAGCAGCAGTACCTGAACAGAGCCCCCCAGCCGCTCAGCTGTGAGGTGCGACCCCAGAGTCTCCTTATTGGTCACGGGAGTGGGCTGAGACTCACTTCCTTTGGGCTCAGGCGACTTGACGCAAAGAGCAAAAAGGGTTGAGGCAGGTGGGTGTGAGGTGGTGAGAAGGGAGAGGGGGGTAAAGAAGGTTGTGGGGGTTATGGGTCAGGGGGTGAAGAGTGAGGGAAAGGCAATGTGGTTGAAGAGGGTGAGGGCAGAAATGTGGAAGGACAATGAGAGGAGTTGGGGAGGGGGAGGGGGAGGTTAAAAAAAAAAAAAAGAAAACAAAAACAAAAATTATAGAAGACATCTCCCAAGCAAAAGCAGGCTTGTTAAGACGAACTATGTTAATAGAGGAGTAGAGGGAAGCAAAAATTTATGTGAAGCACAGATCGACACTCTAGTAAAATCATGCAGGAGTAAAAGAAAACAGCCTTGATCGGCTCAGCTGGCACCGCTGAGTCTAATTAAACGGCGACAACCCTCCACGTCATCACAGATTCTTTAAACTTAGCTGTGGACTCGGGTTTACAGTACAGCAGTTTTTACACTCTGCTTTCACTGACCTAAAAAATATATATACAAATATGAAGTTTGGCTACAGATGCTCACAGAGAGTGCTTTCTATTGATAAGCTGTTTTAAGCAGGATGTTAAAGCTTTTACAGCCATTACTGTACATGGTGCAGAAGGCCGTGCTCTGCGAGCTTTAAAAGGTGGAACGTTATCGCCGAGCCAATTGCATTAAACAGAGAGTAATAAAAAGAGGCTAGAGTCCACAGTAACAAGTCAATCATAAAGTCAAATGGATTCCTTGTACAGCTTTACTGGAACCGATGAGTCAGACTCACCTAGTACAACTTCATGATCAGGAAAATTATTTGTTATCACTGGTTATATTTTATAGATGTTTTTTTGGCATAATAAAACCAATGAATCATTATCCTATCATTAACATTATATAAAAACAAAAACAAGGCTCGGATAGCATGCTATTAACAACAAAAAGTCTACGCTTTGTCACAGACTAAGCAAATAAAGACGGATGACAAATTAAAGGAAAAACATGAACCTCTGATTGCCACAGTGAGGTGATCTGGTGACTCCGGCATCTCCCACCTGATATGGGCCCACTTTTCAATTCTATTCAATTTTATTTATACAGCTTAAGGTGGTTTATATTGTAAGGTAGACCCTACGATAATACATAGAGAGAAAAACCCAACAATCATATGACCCCCTATGAGCAAGCACTTTGATGACAGTGGGAAGGAAAAACTCCCTTTTAACAGGAAGAAACCTCCGGCAGAACCAGGCTCAGGGAGGGGCGGGGCCAGCTGGGGTGAGAGAAGGAGCCTAAAGGGATGTTTGACTGCTCATTGATACAATGCTATGCTGAGTGGCTGTTCTGACAGGAGTGATCTCTTCCAGGATAGTCACTGATTGGTTTGGTGATTATGAAAATAGTGTGAATCGTGTGCTATGGCCCCAAAAGTCAGGAGATATGAGCCCAAGTGAACACCAATGGCACATTTTGAGCTTGGCTGCAAGACGGTGCTCAAACCCTCCAGGAGAGTTCAAGAGGTATAAAAAATCCAGGTGGTGTCCTGGCAGCTCGTCACCTTCCTAAAGTTTGGATTTTCTTTTCATTTATTTGTCACCCGTCTGTACTTTGTCATTACTGGTGTGAACAATGCAATTTGCATTTTCAACTCATGCATGCAATGACTGAGCTTAGCGTGGCAAGGTGTGAAGAATTTAACCAAGTCAAAAACGATGCTTCGTTTCACAGCTGGAGAGTCTCCCTCGTAACGGCACGTGCCCGTTAATTTGCTCCAAAGGCATTCGTTTTTTTGTTGTTTTTTTACTTTACTTTGTGGGGAAGCAGGCGTCACTGCCGAATAGTCAGACTGTAGACGTGAACAGGAAGTTGCTTACATTTGGAAACAACGAGAGTGACCTCGAGAATAAACCTGACTGGTTTGGGTGGTCACCCAAGCAACTATATTGGTAGGCGGGTGTGGTGATTGTTGTGTTTTAATGTCGTTGCTGATAACCTCACCGGGTTTTTGGTCTGCTGTTGTGCTTTGTCTCTGCTGCTGGGCTGCACGGGCGTGTCACTGGGGATGGGGCCTATCGGCGTGGGCTGCAAGGCAAACGCACAAAAGCACAAACAAAACAACCTTAGTAAGAATTTTTTTTTTTTTAAAAACAACAAACAAAAATAAATAATATTATTCCTCTCGTAATGAGAGACGCTTTTGGCAATTTGGTAATCGGGTTTGCAAAAATAATTAGCTTTGCTTTATTGAGAAATAATTACAGTGAGAGCAACAATATAAATGCAGCCATGGGTTGATGACGCTAGCAGAGGTCAGGTGGGTTCAGTGAAAGGCACTCACGAGCGATTTGCCGACCCAGTCGTATTCGTAGTCGAAGACGTAGCCGTTCCTATCAAACAGATCAGTGAAGAGCTTCCTCAAGTAATCGTAATCCGGCTTCTCAAAAAAATCCAGCCTCCTCACATAGCGCAGGTAGGTGGCCATCTCTTCTGTACCAAAAGATATTATACTGTGAAATCTGCACCACTTTAATTTAAAATAAATACACCCGAAAGGAGGAAAATAGCGCTCTACTGACCAGGGAAACTTTCACAAAGGACTTCAATCGGCGTTGCTCGTTTGGTGTCTCCAATTTTCTGATACCTCTCCTTCAAGGTGTCGGCCTGCAGGGGAAACAAGTTTAAATGCATACTGTACTACAGATTCTACTCTAATCTAAATATGAGCACGTGCTGCTGCTTGAGGCATCCATGAAGATGTCCAATATTCAAAACAGACAGATTCTCAAGTCGTGATATCACACATGTGCAGCGCCTGCATTTGTGCCGCCGCGGCTCTTTAGACTCAAAAGTTCGATCACTTTTGCCACATGTCATGTCGATATCAGCACTTTGCAACATCATCTCAGCTGCAGACATTTGTTGGTGTGGGGAAAAAAATCCCACAAATCTAGGGCAACCTGTCACCGACCTCCTCACTGGCACGGGAAAGTGAAAGGCTTCTCAGCTGTTGTTTAATTTTCTATCACACATGATGGGATGTTCTTCTGCTCTAACCCAACCACATCCCCCGACCCTTCAGGGTGGTATAGTTTTACACTCCATACAGGGGTTTAGCACAACTCTGTGCGAGTTCCTTAGCTGCCAATATATTGATCGATAAGCTTCAGCGGATTTTCAAGCTCACTCTCCTGTTGTGTGTTTGTGTTGGCCAGAGCGATCCAACATCCCCCACATTTATACATCCCTCACATTCATCTACCAAGAGCTTCCACCCACATAGCAAATGTTCAGATGAGGTGTCTTGTCTTCTAGTCTGTTCTGTCTACACCTTTGATACTGATGCCTTCAAAAAGCAACCACAGCAACTCTGCAGCCTGCTGAAACCGGCCCTTCAGACACCTGCGACTGTGGCCGTGCTCCTTAGTCATGTAAGCTTTTTCTCGCAGCTCTTAAGATGCAAAACAAGGTGCAGAAGGTGGTTTCCTGTCACATCTGATTGTTTGTGCAGAAAAAGGTGTGTAAAGTCAACAGAAAAATAAAGAGATAATATTTTAAGTATCTAACTGTGCCTATTTAACTGTTTCTCAGTGTTTCAGTTTCTAAAAAGCGAGATCTTAAAATGTCACCAGTCTGAGAGGATGCTAACGTTGAGTGGGTGTCAAGTATCAAAAGAGAAACCGCTACGCCACGCATCAAGTGGATTACAAGACAAGCGTTATATCAGCATGAGACAACACAAGCAAATCGCTGCAGTACCTTTAGGCCTTGCCAGGGAAGGCTGCCTCGAAGGAAGTACATGAACATGTGACCCAAGGCCTCCAAATCGTCCCTTCTGCTTTGTTCTGGAAGTACAAGATCAGGATGAAAATTAGGTTAGCTGTGATAAACAAATTCATTTTATAACCAGCTGGTAAGACTAACACTGGCTTCAAAGAAACAAAGCACGAGTCCACTGTTCCCGTCTTAAAAACGCCTCATCGAGCCTTAAAATGAAGATGGCCAATCGTGCGTCACGAACAAGCAACAGACTCAGCTTTTTACGCCAACTACTGATTAAGGCAACAAACCGATCAATGTTCAAGTTCAATACACTGAGATCTATCCTTATCAGGGTTCATGTACACTAACAATGGCAATCATGCTAGGCGGTCACATGAAGGTTGTTATCAATGCGATAACCAACAGCCAGTCCAGGGTTTACCAATCTATTAGCACGTTTATATAAAACAGGCATTGCTGGCAGCATGTGCCCAAAAAAGGACAAGAGTGCTAGCAGCAGATTTTACAGAGGTTAATAACTTTCTAAAAGCACAAACATATCGTCAATTTTTTTTATTGACTTCATGGCTATTTTTGTTTTCAACTCTTCTGTAGAAATGACCACCTCTGTGACACTGAAAACTCTGGGTTAAACCTACAGTTACCGTGCTGGGCCCATAATCCTGCATTGTGCTACAGGTGTATGAGGTTACTGGTTAAAATGCTTCCAAATAACCCAGAAATCAGAAAAATCTGATTAATTTAATAATCCTAAAGTATCCCTGGTTATCTCGTACATCAACAACATTCAGGTAACACCCAGTGACTAAACAGATAACAGTATGTAAAAATCAGGTTAATGCCATTTGTTTGCAATGCTGCATTTGTGAGCAAACCAGTTAGGACATTCACATTAAACTAAATATTCATGCAAATAAAGTTTGCATATCCAAATTTAGACAGCTAATCAAAGGCCTATTCCTGAGACTTCCTTACCCTTTCCCAGGTGTGTGTTAATGCTCATGTAGCGTGCCGTCCCAGTCAGACTCTTGTGCTCCCGATAGGGGATGTGTTTTTTGGTCTCGGGGTCTATGTATTCTTTGGCCAGACCAAAGTCAATGATGTGGATGGTGTGCTGCCTCTTGCTTCCTGGCCGCCCAACAAGAAAGTTTTCAGGCTTCACATCTCTGTAGATCAGACTCTTGGTGTGGACATACTCCATCCGTGTTATCTAGGTGAACGATCCGTGTTAGCATTTGAAGTTTTAATCGCTCTGCAAGCTGAACAGTTTCCAAACATGAAAACTCAAAGCAGTTTATGTAAAAGGCGATAAAAAGAAAGCCTGCCCGTTAAAATGTTAATGGCAGCCAAAACAAAGACAAAACTGCAACAGCAGAACAAGCATGTCCACCTCAGCAAAGGTTTAGAACATAAAAACATCCTAAACCCAAGCACTTGTATCTTTACTCAATTTTTTTAAATTTGAGTGAAAAAAAAAGATTAAGTTTTAAATGCACAGGCTTCTCTTATACTCTCATGTTGTGGCTGATGTAATATCTTACCAGTGTCATCTTATATCGACTAAGATTTTAACACCAAATTCAGACTCAAAGTAAAATTGGAACTAGATACTGCAGAACTTTGTACTCTTCTCCACTCTGTTTCTAGCTCCAATGATAATGATTTTTTCCTCATCTTCCAGGCAAACACTTTACTAAACTAAAATTCGGACTTTCTGGTATTTACCCACTAAGTTCAGAGTCAGGGTGAGGGGTCAGTAAACCTGCCCTCTGGAACAAGCCGCTAACGACAACATTTGTATTCACAGTTGCACTATGAATAACTTTCTGGGAAGCCTGAGGTCACCAAAGCAAGCTCCTCTGAACACATGCTCACTCCTCTCCCACTTTAGGCCTTACCAGCTGTATGGCTATCATGAGGACAGTCTTGAGAGAGAAGGTGCGGTCACAGAGGTCAAACAGGTCCTCTAGACTGGGCCCAAGCAGCTCCAGCACCATGGCATTGTATTTCCCACAAGGACCAAAGTAGTACACCTGAGGGATTCCCTCTGTGGAGACACAATAACAAAGTTAGTGAGACTTTTTAGATTTTGCCTTATAAATTAATTGACTGCAACACAGTTATTGATAATCAGCTTTCCATAATCACTTTTGAGATTGACTTTTAGTTTCAGTGTGTTACTAAGCCAGAGTTTGTTACACCAGTGGTTCCTGCTAGGTCAAAAGTACTACATGCTGTCGGTGTTGTAGTCAGTCACAACAACTGTAAATGTAACAACAGCAGTGAAAACATGAATGATGATGTACAAGTTGTTTTAAGTGTTAACATAAATTAAGTTTAAAAGTGCTTCGTGTGCTGAATTATGGCGCTGGTTTGTTGATAAGAAAGAGTGAGAGGAATGACAAACTCTTATTTCCTCAACAGGTTTTTCAGAAACAGGAGTGGCTTAGTGCTTTCTTTGTCCTCTGAAGCAGGAATAAAGGGAAAGGTGTCAGTGAATGTGAGCAGCGCCCAACCAACAACTGTACAAAGCCTTTGTTACCAGAAACTGCCACACCCATCACAGTCTGTGTATAGGACGACTTCCAAAGAATGTGGAAGGATCAACCCGGCTGATATATTTACTTTCTTTAAATATATCAGCGTTTTGTCAGTGGAACTTCTGGGGGCGTGGCAAAAATGTTACGAAAACACACACCCCCTCCCCCGATATGGAATCATCAGGAACGCAGTAAACTCTTGCTTAATTTTTCAAAATCACGAGTGCATCTGAAAATCACCAGGGAAGATTCAAATCTCTTAAAATCAACTACAGTTTGTGCAGATGTTACACAGTAAAGTTTTTTGACCCGAGGCTGTGGTTTCCATACGCTTTATTCTGACGACAACGACGACAACGACAACAACTACTGAGATCAGGGAGGATCCAGATTTATCATTTCCTTATAATGGTTAATCCACCATCATGCACAAGCTCTTTCACCAAAATTATATTTTTAATCCTAAATATAATTATTGTTCTTATTTGTGAAAAGTACAAAAAAAATTGTTAAGTACATGTTTTTTGATTAAGATGCCAAATTACAAGTCTTTACTTGCATTGCTGAGATGAAAAATTTGTTTGAGTGATTGAAAGTTAGGCTTCATTAATTCTCAGAGATTCTTTGTGTGGGCTAAAATTTGGGTTAACAATATACTAATTTTCCTATTTGTTTATTTATTTATTACAAAAGCACAAGAAGAACAGACTTGCTTATCTGGACAGATGTTTTTTTTTTTCTTCTTTCAGTCTTATAACATTTTTTTTGTCATGAGCAGGGCTTTTGAGCCAAAGCTAGAAAGTCTGCAGCTTAATGCTGAATTCATGGTACCAAATTTGTGTCCATTTGCATAACTATTTGGCTACACAGAGAGAAAGATCATGGGTATGCGACCTACACAAACGTGCTTGTGTCCAGACTTCTAAAAACCTACAGGGACGATGCTGTGCATAGATTAAATGCTGATTTGCTGAAAAGGAAAGGAAGTGACAGCAGAGATCACCAAATGGAAAATAAACAAAGATATCAGTTCTCTTATAGGTTATAAGTACAGTACTCTCTGCAGTGTGGAAGAGCCACCCCCAGAATGATTGTTTGACACATGTCTGACGGGGTGGTAAACAGCTACAAAATGTAGGCGATGGTCTGCAAAGCTGTGCACAAGACCGAGGTACAGAGCCGCACGTGTGTGTTTCAGGGTTTAATGCTGTCGTTTCTCAATCACTTTGAATGTGGTGAACGTTGCTGAACAGAGCTGAGGATCCATCCATTAAAATATGCCTTTAAACCACAACAGTGCTCCTACCACCAGATTTACATAAAAATAAAATAGAAAGAGTAAAATACTAAAAGAATGATCAAGCTCTAACATACAAATCTAAGAAGGAATTATAGTGAGACGGAGACGAAAGAGTTGTTTAAAGAGCTAGGGATCTGACTTTAGGACTAGTCACGTATTTCTCTCTCATTTAAATAACAGCTAGTAAATCAGTTGCCAGGAACATGCTTAGAGTGGGCACAACTCTGCATTGCCTTAATGGTAGTTTAACATTGCAACAGGACCCCAGTGCATCCATGCACACGCATACACACAAACAAGCACGTCCGTCTGCACTTTAGCCTCTAGGATTTCACTGGTGATGGAATGGACTGTATTGACATTTATAGAGCACCATTATACTCTTGCTGACCACTAAAAACATTTTACACTAAAAGCTACATTGACTCTTTTTTTTTTTTTAAATCTAAACTTGAAACATAAACATCAAGGACTCTATTCTTTGCATGTATCCAAACCAACAGCCAGTTTGGAATCACCAATTAAATGCATGTCTGTGGTCTAATCCGACAGATGAGGCAGTGATGAGAGATCACTCGGAGGCTGGCTCGTCAAAGCTTGGCCCAAATCTAGAGGGCATTCAACTCATCACGAGAGGAGAGTGCAGCGTGTATTATAATCTTCTGCTGGTGAGCAAAGCTTGTACACAGAGCAGCTGTGAGCACTAGTCTAAAAATGACTGGTGGCACAAGCTGGGAGTAAATGAGGTGATTTTTGTCAAAAATGTAATATAGACCATGATATAACAATAGCTGTGCAAAAGAGGATGTTGTCTCAAGCATAACGACAAAACAGGGATCCTTCAATAACACACAAAGCAAACTGAAACGCCCCTGCTAGGATAAATGGCTGTAATTCTAACTGTAACATAAAGTCGTACAAAAATATAAACTGTGTGTTCAGCATTGTGGGAAAAGCTCTGGCTTTCACTGCAAGCCTGTGTCAGTGGCGCTCTGACCCTTGCTGTCTTGACAATTTCAGACAATTCACCCAATTGTATGTGCAGGCAGTCCTTCTCAGGCGACACAGCAAGAGGGAAGGCGGCATCATGCTAGTCGAACACAATGTTGGCCTACAATAAAATGTCAGACTTAAGGGCCAAAGAGGAGAAGGCTGGGGGAGACGGGGCAGCGTCAAAGAGGAGGGTAGAGGAGAAGGAATCCATATTAAAGATTTAGATTATAGAGTCGAGTATATTGAGGAGAGAGCAGGAGAAGTAGAGACTTCCATTAGGTCCGCTGCTCTGAAGAGGTTCTTACAAAGTTGAAATATGATCAGCGTTCGAGCTTTGAAAGACTGAGCCGGGAGCTAAAAATGCAACACAGCTTTAAAGCACAACAATCTCCAAAGATGCAGTCAGGTTAAAAACCAGCAGCGTGAGGATCAAACAGCAATACTTTTGTTGAGTTTACGTAAGTTAATCATTAATTCTATCTGATAACTTTAGATTTTAACCTCTGCAGAAGCATGTGTGGCCCGATGACACCACAGCTTAAGGACACAGTTGTTAAAATAATCTTATCAGTCCAACTTTGAATAATACCAGCAGCAGTAAATATATAAAAGCACATGATTTTCCAGGGTGACAGCAGGTGGGTGGATGAGCCTCAATGATTTGCAGAAAACACTATCAACAGAGATCCTGTGTCACCAACATGCCGCATCATGCCACTGAAAGCCTTCATGATTCTGAATATTAACAGCCGCAATATTCGACAAGAGACCTCCATACAAATGACCCTAATTACATAACATCCATGCAGGCGTGATGAGATGACTCGAAGAGCTACACCGCCTATGAAATGCCATTAAATGATACCTACTCTCTATAAACTGGAAGATGGAACTGAAGCCAGTCCCCTGACGGTGGTAAAGTGAACGATTGCTAGCATTAGACTTCTTCTACAAGGATATGTCAATGACTTGCTTTGCTACTGGTAGCAGAAGCAACTGCAATAACAGATCCATTTTAAATTTTCAAAAAAAATCTGCAAAGTGGGAGACAGGATTCCCAACAGCGGGGATCTGTTCAGGACAAGAGAGAATTAATAGTGTGCAGATAAGCTCCTCCTAGGCGTTAAGCACCGAGTAGTCCGTGCTGTGACATATTTGAGGCTCTCCGGTTGGGCAGGACTAACAGGGTCACATGTCCCCATTAAGCCAAGTTGACAACATAAGTAGATTTAATCTATCGCCTTGATTCCTCCCATGCTAGACGGTCAAGTGAGCCTTCCTGACATATCACCATGTAGTGGCCAGTCATCAGCTGGAGATGAGGCCTCTCTGCTGAGCTCTAATACTGTCAGCTCTAAAGTGTTATGCAAGTAGCAAAAGAATGAATCACAGTGAGATAGAGTCAGATATTCCTCATTACTTTCCTTGATTTACACACAGTTTGCAAAACTGGACAATATTATGTAGCCACCTGTTGAATGTGAACATCTCTTAATGTCAGAAAGCAGCCAGATTGCTTCCTTTATTTAAAATAAATGAGCCTTGCCACAGAAATTATTCATGTGTGTATGCTTCCATTTTCAAAAGATTAAGACAAAAGATATCTGGCATGGGTCGGTGCAAATCACTATTATTGAACCTGTTTAGAACAGGAACATAATATACTTCAACCTAAAACAAATTAAACCACCGACAGTTCAAGTGAACAACCTTGATTATCCAATTACACTGGCACCTGACTATTAGGCAGTCAGTGTTTAAAGGATAATGTGGTGGAAGAAAAAACAAAAAGTGTAGGAGTTCAGGGAAAGCTGGCCTGTGGGGTTGTTACGGCAGTGCTACTGCAGTAAAAACTGCTGAGAACCCTAATTTTACTCAGTGAAAGCTATCCAAACACAAAGTACATCACAGTTTGCTGCATATGGAGGTCTGCAGTCACTCAGCGTCCACGCTGACCCTGTCCAACGCCCCATGCTCACAATGGGCATGTGTGAATCAAAACTGGACAGGAAGTGGAAGGAAGATTGCTTGGTCTCATGACGCATACCATTATTGTGCACACCCAGGTGCGTGTGTGGTTCCAGCAGTTGGGAAAAAGGCAAGCCAAAGCGGTGTGATACTCTGGGCTTCTTTGGCTTGTTGTCCCGGTGAGTGACAGGGGAGGACTAAAACAGCCCAACAGTGCCATGTGTGGGATTAATGGCTGTGAGCCACATCAGGGATACTTTAAAAGGCCAATGATCACTTGGTTGTTTTTAGCACCCCTGAGGGATGGCTACTGAACAACAAACACAGGAATGGAGAGGATATGTTTTTGCATCACTTAACTCCACACTTAGTATCGGTGCTGAATTCAAGTGGATAGGGACAATTGTGTGTCTTCGCCCAATATCAGTTTGAGTAAAGACAATATCAGAGTTAAGCAGGTGCAAGAAAATGAAACTTCTGTCTGATATAGGGCAAGCTCTTGTTTTGCTGTAAAACTATATATATGTTCAGTGTATTTTTAAGTCACACTTTTAAAATGTCTCCACATATTTTAGCATGAAAATTCAGAGCTGGGAAGGTGATTTACAACATATCTGAAACAAAAATCATGGCAAAGGTTGTGAAATGGCAGCTATACATTTTAGTTTGTAGTAGTAAACTTTAGTGACATGTTCTGACTGAAAACATACAAACATCTCCTAAGATGACCTAAGATGGTAAAAATAAAGCTAAAGACCAATAGTGGTCTCACTGAAAGGAAGAATGCAAGGGAAACAGGCTTGTACTGCAGGAATCCTCTGCTATAATAAAGGAAAGTGGCACAGGAGATGACAGGTACAGTTATGGTTGGCTAAATGTAAATGTCGACTTGTAAGCTAATCCAACGCAGTGCGACTCAAATGAAGAGATTACACCAAAGAGCGCCATCCAGACAAACAAGCCACACCCTGTCAACACACCTTGGAGCGTTTCCCTACAGTGTACAGGCAGCACACAGAGAGGCAGAGGATATTGTGACTAGGGAGACTAGGGAAGCTATCCAAGCAGACACCATAATGGCCCAAATGCTTGTAGAGGGCCAGCTATAAATAGCCAAGGACTGCCCTAATGCCCCACCTCTGTATCAACAGTGGAGGGTTTTTGCTCAGGCGCAAGGAGCCAAGAAACAGGCACGTGTCACTAAATTAGACCAGGACACATGCACTTTACTTGACAGACAGACAAGAATCACTGCAACAACAGGAGCACTTGGAGTAGATTTAGAATAGCACACACAAACGACCAAGTAAGCTTCGTTTAAATGGGTACAGTCGGTCTTTTTGAGTTTAACTGAAAAAATGTTGCACTTATAAATATACATTGATTGGTGTGTAATTAGGTCTTCCAACAAATTGATGCATTCTCATAATATTTGAACTAGTCCATTCAAAATACATAGGAGCGAGCGCTGGATTGCAGAAGCCACAGTGTTGCCCAACATCCTGAATACAGTGGCTGAGACATCACCATTACACATTTATGAATGTAGCTAGAGACCAGCCACATATGTAGGATGACAAAGACGGAGGAGAAGAGAACTCAAAAGAAGAAAATTTAACCAGGCGGGGTTAGAGGGTGAGAGCTGATGGTGAAGCCCATCATGCAGGTGCAACCACCAGTCACCGCCACGAAGCCTGCAGCTGCAAACTAGAGCAAGAAGAGGCCCAGACCTCACAAGCCTTGGAAGAGCCACTGCAGGTTCATAGTTATGACACCATGACACGAGTTCTATTTCCTAAGGAAGAAGCGAGCAAAGGTAGAAGCTGTATCTTGTTTACACTTCCAATATCTCGACTTGCAGCGAGTGTCCTTAGTAGCAGGTGGTGAAAGTAAATCACTAAAGAAAAATGGGTGCACTGGATTTATAAAACAAGAGCATTGTTTCATAACCCGCAGTGACCAAAATCCTAACTAACAATGAAATTCAATTAATCACCCATCTTCACAGGTGCTCATGATTGTCTTTCTGCGTAAGGTTTCACTTGCAGCACAGGTAAATATAGTGTGAAAACGTCCCTTCACATTCAACTCCCGCCTGCGCTGTCTATTAGAGGGAAAAACTAAATAAAGAAAAAGAAAATACAAAGTCAAGTCTCTTACCTGAATTCCCCAACTGTTTGTAAAATCTATACTCCAAATGGAGCTGCGGCGCCCTGGATTTTATAGGTTCCTAAAAGAGAAGAAAGGAAGGAGAGTGTTCACAAATCAGTTTGTGTACATATGCGTGCCTACTGCATCAAAAGTTGCTTTTTTTTTGACAAAGAAAAAGTTTTCCTGTGAATGAGATAAATGTAAAACAATTCCAGTTTCCACACCGTGAAAGGACGTTTTAAACTCTCTACACCATAAAAGTGCGAATTTTACCCCAAGGGAGCAACGTTTGTGAGGAACAACCTCGCGTAAATTTTTATGATTGCACTGCCTTGCAATTAACTTAAATACCTATAGTACCACGTTTTACTTATTTTAATGCCGAACAGAACTTTAATTAAGTTTCAGGTCACACTTGAGGGACGTGAGAGGATAAAGAGCAGTTCCAGCTGGTGTACAACAGGCTTTTGTGATGACATGGCTGATAATCAACCTGCCAGGACATAATGTTCATTATATCGCAAGCTCCAGCTTTGCAACCTAAAATGTAATCTGATTAACCCCACTCTCATGATGACAAGGGCATTATAGACAAACGTGAAGGGGATAGAACAAACACACACCCAACTTAATTCCTCTCCTTAATCTTCAATAGCTGTGCCACAGCCTTTGCTAAAACCCAAGTTTTAGTGCTTGGTGTACTGGCTTTACATGCCTAAAGTTTTGTAGCTTTCTGTGTGTTAAGTCAGCTACTCTACATACAAAAATATGAAAATTCCCTAAACTTTATTGAGCCCAGCAACTTCACTTTGATCAAGTTGTTTCCCATGGGCATCTAATTCCAAAGCACTTCTATTTTAAATTATATAAACTGAAAGCTGAAAGGCTGTTAAGCTCCCACATTCACTCCATTAGGCCTTTATCAAATCAGGAGCATCGTCTACTTCTGGTGCCCTGCAAGGACGTAGGAGTGTGAACACAAAGTATGAGCCATGTTGAACACGGTAAGGGACTTTACATCCTTTTATGATAAATGGCTGTCAGGGCTATAAATACATCCTGTGGCTTTTGTTTAAGGTGCTTTCAGAAGACGGTTTAGCGGAGGTGGTTTTAAAAAAAAACAAAACAAAACATAAGAGCATTGACCAACCTTGCTATAGTGTTGCCTGTGTGCTAAAATGCCACCCACATAGGCCCTGGTTTAATCAAGGTGCCTAATTGTGGGGAAAACAAAAACAGCTGTGATCAGTGTCATACAGCTGATTGGCTTTTTCCTTCTCTGATCCACTGGATTTATTTGGTAATGTTATGTTATGTGTTTTGTAGTGTGCAACTTCTGCAAACAGCTGAGAAAGCTAGCATTTAAGCAGTCTTTACTAATACATATGAAGGCTTCTTGAAGGACATTGAATTGTCTGCCTTTTGCTCTTTGTCAACATGATCCAACACTACTCTGCACATAATGATGTTGATTTTATTAAAAATATTTCAGATCTGGATCCATCACTCCATAAATCTGTGTCCATTGATTTTCTTCAGTCATTTCTGATGAGGTTTCAGTGAACAGTAAATGGATCAACAGGGCCAGATCCTGTGTCAGTCTTTCCTAGAGACATGACTTATACTGCAACTCTACGGTAGTTCTTTTAAGCCTGGCAGTTCTTTTGTCCTTCACTTGTCGAGTTTCATCAAAATTATTGAGAACCCATTACACATGATGGTGTGATATGCCAAGTTTACGGCTAACAGGTCTTTGTGTATCCATCACCTTGCTGGTGAAAAACCGCTGGATTGTGCCTGTCAAACTCCACCATCTTTGGCATTTTTGTAGATTCAACTAAATAAATAGGAACAACTATGTGTTGCTGTGACAGGCTTGTAGTAACAAAGTGTCCAGTTATTCATAGATCAGTGTTAAGTAATTTAACAAAAAAAGAAAGAAAGAAATATTCCTCAGATACAAACAATCATTCAGTGTCCTTGGAAAAAACTTTGAAAGGCCTCCAGAAAGACTGAAGACCACCTTTAAGCAACCCTGGCTCCTTAGAAGCAAAATATAAAGAAATGAGGGGTGGCTCAAGACATTTGCACAGTGTACAAATGTAAACATAGTATATTAATAAGCACATGGAAAACTCTTCTTTTAAAAAATACAATTGGGTGTAATGAGCTTGCTCATTATGCTAATTCATTATCTCAGTTCATGCCAGTAACAAACACGAACATAAAGAATGAACAGTCAGGTTTTGGTTTGAAAGCAAAAAGAAAGAAAACAGCTGTCAGATAATTAGCCACATAAGCATAATAAAAATCTTTAACAAACTTCAAAAATGTAATAAACGTTAGCTGATATAACAATACGCATAGTTTTCTAGAACATATGATGATGGGATAAGCCTTTGGGTGATCTCAGAGTCAGCATATACATATTTTTCTGCAATTCTTCAAAGAAAAAAAATGTACAGAAAAGCACAGAGCTAGTGTACACGCCAGAGAGTAGAATCTGAGGAGGCAATAAAAAGGAGTGGAAGCCTGAGGGAGAAGACATGTGACTGCTCTGGGAGGTGGAGCGGGTCTCTCACACATGTCAGGCCATGCCAGGGAGGAGAGGGAGAGAATATATTAAATATATAAATAAGGGGCAAAAACAGATGGCACCAACCCGCAGGACCCTTTAAAACAGCTTACAATAGGAAACAGAGGCTTATAGCAGCTTTACGTACTTAAGAGTCATCTCTATTCCCAGCAGATGGGCTAAGCTATGGTTGTGTGAATGACCAGGGCCGAGCTACAAATGTCTGATGTAACATTTCTGTATATGACAAGGATTCTTCTCAGCTTCCTCCACATATCAGATTTTTTCTTTAATCTGCTTCCTGGACTTACTGTGCATGCTCAGAATGGGAGCTACCCTGTAGCGTGACTGGGCAGGGCAAAAGCACTATGGCGGAAGGAATACAACAGTAGGGTTTCATTGTCTTAAATGTATACTCAGCTGATCCACAGATCAGGAAAAAAAAAAAAAAAAAAAAAAGGGGGGTCCTTCACCCCACCCACCCTCCTGCATCGACACCCCCGCACAGACACCCCCGCACAGACACCCCCGCACAGACACCCCCGCACACACTCCATCTATATCACATATGAGGACCGAGGAACCCACATTAGAAGTGACACCAGCATTTAAAGACAGAGCCCCCAAACAGCCCTTCAGGTTCACTGGACTCACGTGGCATACAGATTCTGCGACAGCTCGGACCACAATTCATATTCCAAATCTAGCAAAATAACAAAAGTTCACATCAATATATGCCTGTCAGACCAGCAGCAGTTTTCGGCTCTATATTCTTTCTGATGGGTTAATGGTCAGGTGATGGGGACATTTTGTGTGGTTAAAAGGGCACAAAGGAGCTATGCTATCTTTAGTGGAGTAACAAAATACAGGGCTTTATCAGGCACATTCCTACAGTTAGAAAGAAAGACTAAATATACAGAAACAGTCATTTTAAGTCTCTTATTCTTACTGGCCACTCAAAGTGCTTCAGGACCTTGGCCTAGTTGAACCCCAGGAAACTGAACCCTGAGCTTCTGATTAATCAATGGCCAGCTCTGTGGGATCAGAACACATGGGCCAGGCCTTTCCTCCCCACACACATCAGGGAGCCTTGGCACCATTGATCCAGCTGCCAACTCAACAACTGTCCATCAGTGGACCACATTAAATTAATAATCACAGCATACTGGAAGCACCCTAAAGGTGTTAGCAGTGTTGTTTCATTTGTCTTTCCCTGATTGTAGTTCTCCTGGCTGACTGGTGTACTCTATGTGTGTGTGTGTCAAAAAGGCCACACAACAGTTTGCTGCTGACATCTACGTTTTTAAATTTATGATACCAAACACTAAATAAAGAAAGGAAACTAACCCAGAGCTGTAGATTCTGACAGCTTTATCTCCCACTGACAAAACAAATCCTTATAAACAACTTCACAAGCAAGAAAGCAGGAGTAGATTTTCCAAAAGCATGACAGCCATTCAGACACAACACTGCAGCAGCTTCATTATAGGGTGTCTTCAGTCTAACTACTGAAGACACCCTATAATGGGCAAGATGGGAACTGAAACAGCTATAAATGACTACTAGCTGCAGCTCAACACTAAAAAGGTTACAGACTTGTTGATATTAGCACAAAAACATCCCTTAGAGCCTCAAATCCTGCAGCTACAGCCTGCGAATGGCACAGAGTTTAAATGTTACATGCCATTTGAAGGATGACCCTTAAGAGTAAAACACTTGAAGCTTGTACAAATATACGATTATGTCATCAGCGATTGGTTGCTGGTTTCTGCATTATAACTTTTCATGGCCTCCAAAGACTTGTGTAGACAGAGCAGACCATCAGCACCACACAAAGTCCTTTTCCTGGGATTAACCAACTGCATATGATGTCATCTGGGCTAAATCTGATCTCCATTTCCACACAGCCGAGAAACATCAGTTCTGGCCTCAGGGATTGGGTAAAGTAACAACCACCAGATTACAGCAGAAAAAATAAAATTATAGCTGAAAAAATCAAGTTTTTTTTTGGTTGCACATGTAGCATCAACTTAAAATAAATTTAGATCTAAAATAAATATTTGTAACCACACTAATTTTGAAGACCAGTTAAACAATTATTTCTAGAGCTGACATATTCAGCTGCAAAGACAGATCATGTCATAATAATTAAATAAAAGAGATTGCCTCTTGACCCCCTTGAACAAGAGCATACACTTAAAATTGGCTGATGAAGTAACAGCTGCACGGATGTAATGTAATTCATAAATAAATATCTGTTGTTCGGCCCTGGTGACATTGCATATGTATGCCTATGTCCAGGGAACAGACCCAGCATTATGCATAAGCCTCAGAATAGATGCTGACCTTTGCTTGGCTCCCAGTAAACCATTTCAAAATATGAAACTGACAATGTGACTCATCTCATCTTAGACAGAGCAACACAAATGTCAACAGAGTGCATCTTTACTTGGAAGCCATCACATTCGCTTTACTCGTGCTGATGGGTCAGCGTAAGCCTCAGACAAATGGAGATGGCTGAGGTGTGCTCAGATTCTCTCAATTAAAACTAGAGGTTAGAAGGTGTTTTTAAGAAGTCAGCGGCGTTCGAGGGCAGCAGCTGGCCGGTGCCCAGCTCTTCTCCTGTTTCAGCTCAGATTTACCATGCCCAGATGGAATCATCAGCTGTTTCCCCAAAACCCAGTGCGGCAATCAGGAAGTGCTGGGATCAGCCAGATTTAGACATCCATTTCATCCTAAAGAATCTTTTTCCTTTTTTTAAATGTAAGAGGTGAAGAAGAACATTACGGACAAGGTCAAGAAACACTTACTTATGCACACGAGTAAAGTAAAGGAGTGGTGGCCTCTGACCCGTGTACACTATATTCCAACTGTGAATTACTGCCTGTGTTAAGGAGTGGCTCTGTGACAGGTGTGGCACAGCTGAATGAATTGAGAAACACAACCATGTTATGTTATTATCTAGACTCAAGATGACTTCAGCAGGAATTAGTGTTCAATATCTATTATTATCAGGCTCTGAGGTGGTTATAAGATGCCATTTACTGCAATCATAAACTACTTTCCCTAATTTTATATTACAGTTATGGCTTATAGCTTCTGACAATTCTTTGCGCATTTAAAACATGTCGAAGTCAGCCGCTACAGACAGAGCAGGAAAAACATATTACGCAGTGATCTACACAGTCATGGGTTGTTCCACTGACATGAACCTTAATAGGAAGTCTGCTTTGTCTTTTACGGGAGCAAGTCATGGCCAAAGTTTGATACACTGAATTGCATAGCCTTGTTTGTTTAACTCTGAAACTGTAGCCACAATTTGTGTAAATAAAGCCTAGCTAGAATTTCAGCTGATCATTGTTTATAACATCTTAAATTGAAAGGTACGCACACACGCACACACACACACACACACACACAGAGGATTGGTGTCAGTCACAGTGCAATGCAAAACAGAAAACAATCAGCAGTCCTTACTGTATTTTATTTACACTTACTATATTTTAATTCCCTGATATGAAGAAATTTTTCGACAGATTTAAAGAGCCTGTAGTTTCATTTCAAAGCTAACAAGCTTAACTACAGTCAACATTACAAAAAAATGACTCAGTGTCCCTTTCCTAATCATCTGCCCTAGATCCTGTTAAGCCCCAGCAATACAGGAGCATATCTCAATTTTCCTACATGGCATCAAGCAGCTTTAACTCTGAACTCGAGCTTTTCCCCCCCTTCTCTTGCAAAGCAAACTCTCAGAAATAGACCGACCTGAGGTCAATCTGGCTCTAGGTCTTTTCAAATGACCATCATCTGATTCTGGTTTGGTTATTTTGGCTCTTGTTTACCACCTCAATTACAATCCTGTAAAGAAAGTCAAGGCAGAGCGGTGAAGAATGCATTCACGGCAGTGACCAATAGGGAGCAAAATGTGAGAAACTGGTGATGATTGAACATTGCATGTAATTTGGTGATGGACTCTCGAGTGTAACTCCTGAAACAGCTGAATGGAAAATGTGACTAGTGCTTTGGTTTGAATCAGGATGTGCACTTAGAAGCTACAATTACACAGCACTCACTGCTCCACAGGCACACACGCCCATACACCATATTCAAACCTATTTTTTATGCTGTCACGATTTTGCAGTGTCAGTGTTTTATGTACTTCTATAAAAAAACACCAACATTTAAGACACAGACATTCTTGTGCAGCTTTTATGCCTGTGACAAAATCTTGACAAACATCAAATCTGTGTCTGCATGAATGCACTGTGTTGCTGCCGGCTACCGATTCATTAGAGGATTAGCTAGCTGACTAAAGGTAGGCTTTTACATACTGTTGACATCCAAGGATCTTTTCACTCAGTCTGCCCAGCATGCACTCTAGAGAGCCAAAGCGTCAAGATGTCACTTGAATTCCTGACAAACATGCTGATAGAGCTTTTGATCCTTCAAAGTTTTTCGACAACTGCCTCATGGCGAGCTGGTGTAAGCTGCTGAACTAGACCGCAATGAGAGCTGCTTATCATGATTCAGTGGGAGGCAGACAAGAGAGTTGGATGCAACCCCTCAGATTTCCATCACGACTGACCCAGCACTGTAACTGGCTTCACTCAGATACACCGCCTCACTCATATGCCTCTGCACCGGTGACTCAGCCACAGAACATAAAGTCAACCGGAGACAATCATCTGTTCACCAAACATGATTTCAAATTTGGATTTGAAAAGAAAGAAGAGAAGAAAAAAAAAAAAAAAAAAAAAAAAAGGAGTAAGGTATATAATCGGTCATGCTATATTTGGACTTTCACAGAGCATGCTAGGTATGGTCATTTTCAAACAGACAAGTTCTTTAAAAGATCAAATATTTTGTGAGACTATTTGTTGTACTACAATCTCTACATCCTGGAGTTTACCAGCACTTGTATGTAAACTACCACCCATACTACATTCTGTAACACACAAAGAATCGATTTGTTACCCAACATTAAACAACAAAAACAGAACAACGCCTCAACAACCAGATATCATACCGATGAATTATATGTGGTATGGTGATATTAAATATTACTCCATAAATGTGAGAAATGCACAATATTAAAAAGTCTGTTAAAACCACAAAATAAATAAATATTTCACAGCGAGTATCAGATAGTATTTATGCTTAAAATGGTCACCCCTTGTAGTTACCAGTGTATACTGTTCCTCACTGGAAGCAAAACATTTAATGACATACGTCAAATAACATCAAATGACTTTTGGGGGTTTTTTCAACAGAGTGAACATCTGCAAACACATACAAATAGATATGAGTGTTCGTTTGTACTTGGCTGTCTGGCAACCTGAACATAATGCAGTCCCAACAACCATGTTGCTTCTCACTCCGTTTGTCCTTGTATAAGTTACACTGGAGCTCTACTATGTTCACCAGCTAGATACTAACTTTGAAAGTGTGCTTTTTGGGTGTTGGAAAGGAAGGAAGCAGTGACACTGCAAATTTGCCATCCATAAACAAAAATAAATAAATAACGACAATAAAACACTCTAGCGCTGATGGGGGAACTGCAGATTTACCACAGATTAAGGTTATTTTTCGCTGCTATTTGACTCCAACTAAGCTATCTAATAAGGCTTTCTAAAACTTGCATAATGCACTCAGCTAGATCATTTCCCTAAATAACAATATGCACTCTGTCTTTTTTCACAGTGAAAAAAAAAAAAAAAAAAAAGTTAAGCGTCTTTTTTTTGAACGCCACAATAGCTTTACGGTGTTTCTTGATCTAGATAGGCATCATGTTCAAGTGTAAAAGGCAGAGACATCAACAAAGCACATGCACCAATCAGACATTTTGTACTTTATCCAACTTGTAGATTTGACTATAACTAGCCCTAGTTTATAAATTCATATGGTGTCTTTCTATTCCTCCAAACAAATGTTGTTTTGAAATGTGTCCCTGTCTTTACCAAGCACCGTCTACATAAAACACTCCTCTGCATGCACGTGGCTGGCACACAATGCACAGTAGGATGCTGTGTTTACTGTGTTCATCTCCCTAGATGGCCATCCAACATCAGCCCCCTCTCACTGAGCTATAGAGGCATTGGCTGCACAATAAGTATCAACACCACACTACTTATTACTCTCCTCCTGCGTTCAGCAGATATTACAGACATTTGTCATAGCTAAAGGTAGTCATCACCACAAAGAGGAGACTTCATTTATTTGATTCATTACTGGCAATACCAGTTCTGAAGGCGGAAAGTATCACAGGCCTTTCCTATCTGTTGATAAACAACCAGCTACATCAAAAGGGATTAGAATTAAAACCAAACTGCAAAGATTGTAACTCAAAAGTTTGTTCCAAGTGGACCGGTAGAAATGCTAACAAAAATGTACGCACAAACTAAGGGAAGTGGTTGAGAGGGGGTTCAAGACCTCTCAAAAAACAATTAACTACAGATGGTAAGACAGAGCGAGTGCTACATCAACACAGCAGTATTAAAATGAAAATCTGTCAAATGCTTCATGGTTAAAAAGGATTAGACGAAAACGTTCTGATGGAGATGTGTCACTTTACCCTCTCAGTAAAGCCTGATGGGTGGCTAGTGTGTAGAGTAAGCCATAACAGCAAGCAGACATTGAATGGTTTTGTTTCTTTAAGACTCTGGGATCTCCCCTTGGGAGTGAAGCCTGCAGTGTACTTACAGCAGCGTCTGTACAGTCCTGCCTCCAACACGTAGGCACTTGCTAGTGTGAGAAAGCACCCAGCTGAACCAAAGACTGACCTACTGTGTGTCCAGAGGCCTGCCAACAAAGACGACCTTTCAGCACTTAGCAGCTTCTCTCTGAAGCAACATTTAAAGCAATTCTCGATCCACTGCCAGAGGATCGAGTGCACAGGCTTTTCATACCATACCAACTCTCTCTATCTCTGTCTCTGCTATTAAGTGGCAAAGCAGGGTGAGACTGACATTCACCTTTGTACCTTGATCCACAGAGGTGCCACCAAAATACCCAGCCAAACACAGCATTCAGCAAACAACAGTACCAGCCAAAGACTCAGTAATCATTACGTGCCATCCTTCAGAGCTTAGCATTTACAATTGGTTGTTACAACAAAGCAGATTAAAAACTACTTTCGTCAACCAGATTACATTTGTTATCCCAAGAAAATCGTTTTATTAGTTTCTTGGTAAAACAACAATCTTCACTCGACCGGGCATAAAGAAATTTATACTACACACTCTCTCCATCCATCCTTTACATCCCTCCTTTAAGAGATGTTGTCCAAAATGCACCATTAAATCAGGCTCTAGTCTTTATTCAAGTCTATAATAGACCTGCTAGAAGTACTTAACAAAGCAGAATAAGCACACTAATCTTTTTTCATACCATTCAAATGTCAACATTTTCTACTTCTCTTTTTTTAAACACATATTTAGTAACATTTGTGTTACTAAGTCTGATGCTCAGTAAAAAAGCAGCATGAGAACATCTGATATGTTTCATATGACATTTATATACTAAACAATTAGTGAACTGTTTGAAAACTGACTGGCAGACTAATACATGTAACAAACAGCATATTTTCTATTTTTGTAATTTTCATAGTGATCACTGTTATCAGTGACAAAAAGACAATACACAACTCATGTCAAACTTATTTTCACAGATAACAGGACTCTTATTTGTTTTAGTCTGTAAGGAAATGCTCGACAACAGCCTCTGACAAATCAGACACCCTACTTGACAGGCAGTGACACTCACGGGGTTACCCCGGAGAGCTGTGAGATCAGGGACAGACAGAAACAAGTGGACAGGGAACTATCTGGAGTCTGGGTGAAGGGAGAAGCCCTCTTCATGTCAACGCCAGTAACGCCCAGAGCTGTGCCAGCTGTTAAGTGTCCTGACCCATCCTGGCTCTACTATTAGGGCATTCCCTTCTCTGGGAACAAACCAAAGATGCCACGAAACAGCAGTGTGTGTGTGTGTGTGTGTGTGTGTGTGTGTGTGTGTGTGTGTGTGTGTGTGTGTGTGTGTGTGTGTGTGTGTGTGTGTGTGTGTTATTTTTTATGTATTCACTGATTTTTTTTCTTTCCCATGTCTGTCCTTTCTTCTTTTTTTCTTTATGTATGTTTAATTCAGTCTGTAAAGAGTAGTAGTCACAAACCTTTCTATTGGACAAAGTAACTGTCCTTTCTTCTATACCCATACATACACAACCTGCCAATAAACTCACACATAGCTACACATATGCAAACAAAACATCAATTGTAATTTTACTGTTACATGTTGCTGTTTTTCTGTGTCTTTCTAAAATATTAGATAAATAAAAGCCCAGTAATAACACTGATGCTGAAAATGTACGCTTACAAAAGATAACGACAGTGAACCTGAAAGGAAGCAACAGGAGTCATCATTGTAACTCTAAAAACAACATGAAAATATACATTTAAAACAAAACAAAAAAGTCCTTAATAACCCCGAGTCTACAGAGTCAGGTCGGGTCTGATGAGCCCTTAGGCAAACTTCACCCTGTTGTTATTTTACAGTGAGGGATGTTGGGTCCAGTGGCCACGAGATCCACGTAGTGGTGTTACATCCCTAATGCCAGATCCAGATATAGCTGGACACCATGGGGATAAAAATACCCAAACAGATGGGAGGGTTCACAGGCAGAGGGGGAGAGGCACCAAGTACAATTAAAGACTTCAGAGGAGAGGAGGACTGCAATTACAGCTGTTTGCTAACCTCTGCCTTCTAGTGGTTAGCACAACCTTTAGTTAAGACCCATTCAGAGATAATGACCTCCCTCAGAGATAGAAATGTTAAAGTTAATCATATATAAATCAGATGCTTAGCCCCAACAGCTTCAGTATTAACACCTACCTAGAATGTGAGTTAGACCTCTTCTTCAAGACTGACCAAATTTTAGGGGGAAAAAAACAGATTTCAAAGATCAAAGTGGCAACAAATTTATGGTGAAGAGAAAAGTTGAAGTGCTGAGGAAATGTCTGAGCTGTCACAGGCTGCCCCAGAATCAAGCAATCAGAAAACAAACAGGCCTTGACATTTCATGTGGTTTTCACAGTCTGTTTGAAAGCTACTAAACCAGTGCCGCTGGGGAAAAAAAACTGTTCATGCTGACACAAAGCAAGTACACTACTGACTGAGCTTAAGTCCTGTGTGGGATTATTTAATAAGGGCCTACAAATGAATTAACATTATTCTAATGATGAAGAAATTGGTGAAAGGGAAGGAAGTGTAAAAATGATCTTTACAAGAATTGCTACTGTGCATGATGTGACAAAGGTTACTAAAGAAAAAAACAAAACAAAAACAAACAAACATTATTTGGCCTCTCACTGAAATGCACTTAAGAAAAATGTTCTTTCAGTCGCAGTTTCTTCACCTCATCCAAAGGACAGCTGACTGAAAAGCATACAAGAGCAGGTCGTGGGAAAAGGGCCCCGTCTGATTGTTCTTATTTACTTCCTGTGTATCTCACTCTCAAACAGTCAAGTGCACAATGAAACTGTGCTGTAATTAAAATAATAACTTTGCAGATTGGAGATTTATCAGAATAAGTTATTTGAGGACACCTGGAACAGTAAGTTTTTGTTTTCAATTTCAAGAGATAGTTCAACAGATACTTACCAATTTGATGGCCACATATTCGTTAGTATAGAGATTTTTTCCCAGCCGCAGTTCTCCAAAGTTTCCGCAGCCAATTTTTTTACCCACGCGGAAGTTTGGACCAACCATAAGAACTCCAGAATTGCTCCCTGTACTCCTGCCCCCATGTCCAGTCCTGCTGCTTGTTGTCTTAGACATCTTTTTCCCTTCCTCTGTCTCTCCCTTGCCCCCTCTCTTGTCAAAATCCATAAGCTTGTGATACCCTGGCCTCTCCACGGTTATTTTCCAGCCATGCAAACCATAGAAACTCCAATGACAATGGAGACTGTTTTAGGGAGGGGGAGGGAGAAGTCTCACAGGACAGAGGAAAGGTGTTGCTGTTAAAATGCGAAGCGGTTCAGAAGACACTTAAATGAGCCAAAACTGCAGCCGAATGGACCCGTGTGTCTATTGGACAGCTTTTTCCCTTTTTCTTCATATACCACAGGGGCTTCTTTGTTGTGCGTTTCTCCACTCCAGTCTCAGAGCATCATGTACCCGCCTGACAAATAGGCAGGTGGTGTTAGGATGTGTCCAAACACACACATGCAACACTAGTCATAAAAAAAGCACTCGGAAACGCAACTACTGCATCCACAAGGCCACTTGGGAACATCTCCTGGAGTGCCTCATTCCTTCTGGTCAGCCTTCAGTGACACTCTGGACACTCTCCATGATGCAGGGCCACAGCTTAGTGGGCAACCCGGAATTACACCGACAGCAGAAACAAACAGTCTGGGGCGATGTCGGTTTGTTATCTGAAAAAGAAAAACATGGCCAGAAATCAGTCCGTAGGTTGTGATGTATTTTGGTATTATCTCGACTAAGAACCCAAGCCATCATTTACACATAACCCAATCATTATTCACGCTTACAACAGAAATTAGCTTGTTTGGAGATGGACAATTTGGACTGTAATTGCAGAAATAAAAGCTCTGCAATGGAAGGTATCTGCCATAACTTTACAAAGCATCTACAAAACAATTAAAAAAGGTAAAAATACTGGTAAATTTATCAAATTAATCACAACTTGTTCCAGCAACACCTGGGCCTTTGTGAAATTAACATTTTCAGGGGGAAAAAAACAAAAAAATCAAGCCTTTTGCATGAGTATCACATTATATCTACAGTGGCTGTTCCTTACTACAGCTGAAATGAGATCTTTATGCGGACTGACGCAAAGCAAATTCAATAAAGGAATCAATACGAGAGAACTATTCCACCGTTGACCTCAGACATGAGAAATTACAAAGAAAATATTCTCAAAGAAACCATGTAACAATGTGCCGTGTTTTTATAATGAAGACCAACATATCTAATACTGCTAAATAACCATCTTGTTGTTGTCTTTCACAACCACACGCAGGCATCTCTGCACAGAGCCACTCCGTCACATCCATGATCTAAGATGCTGCTGAAGAGAGCAGGTAATGCAGGCGCTAGCTTTGGGCAGCTATGGAAAGGCACTTACACAGATCAATGACTGCTGTAATGCTTCATCTAATCACAACATTTGCATCACTGGACAACATTATTGGAAAGATTCAGAAACAGTCTAGTCCACAGCTGGCTCAGCCATGTCTGACCATCACAAGATAAAAAACACAGTATCATCAGACAGACGTTTGCTAGGGATGAGCGAGTAATTTTTTGTGTTTAAATAAGTCTTTACTACAACGACACATTTGTCAAAGTGACTGGCCAATGCAGAATTCATTCCAAAGTCTACAAAGAGAAAAACAAAGCACTAAATTATATATATACCTAGGCTGCTTTGCATATGGTGACACTTACTACAGGAATTGTGGCGAAACTAGCCTTGCCGGTCATCAGATAAGATGAACACTATGTGACGGAGTAAAACTTATCAGCTTGTGCATGCCAAAAGATGACAGCAGCTCCTGGAATGGTAGAGTGCCTTATGTGAGGCACTTCATTCTTCAAGCTGCCCGAGGCCAATACACTAATCCACACATTTAAAATAAAAACATGATGTAAGGACATTGGGCAAGTATGGGAATATTTCTGAAAAACACCAATGACCTCAGTATCTTGCTCTCTTGGTTAACTTTCCGTAGTCTGCCCATGTTTTCAGTCTGTCCCATTTAAGGAAGTGGTGCATTGTTTTTCCATGAAGCTATTTGACATAACTATCGAGTTGTTAAAAACATACAAAGCGAACAGCGACATATTTCACGTATTGAGAAGGTATTTGGAAGCACAAAGATGGGATCATTCATAAATGGACGATCCCCCTCCAAAAGAAACCTCCTTAAGCCAGATAATGTCCCTAAGGCCAGTTTCATAAAGCTACCTAGCAATAACACTAGCAGGACCGTTTCAAACCGTGTAAATACGAACACAAACACCAACAGAAAATACCCCAAAATGCAAATGAGCAGCGGTAACCAAACCGGAATGGCAAATTTTCCCTCGTCACATACCTTTCTGTTTTAGCTTGGGTTAATGATAGCTAATTGCTAAGTTGCTACTGTCTTAACAGCTGTCATTTAGCGTTAGTTTCGGACAACTCAAAGACTCGCTTTCTATACTTGTTAGCCGATTTGTTTCCCCATAAAGGACGATAAATGGAAAACGCCGTTTTAAAAAGTGAATACCGTCGGTATGAGCTTTAAGAAAGGCTCTGTAACATTACACTTGCTGGCTCGGCGGACAAGGCCAGATACTCTAAAGCTATCGTAGCGCCGGCTAGGAAGCCCGAGTTAGCTTGACATCCTTCAGTCGTAGCTAGTTAGTTTCTGATAAACGGTTGTTTTGATTACTTAATTTAGAATTAAGGGTAAGTGAATGTAAACATTTAATTTCAAGTTGTAGTTAAGCCAACATGTCCCACAGTTGAATTAAGCTAACCTATCCTATCTCGTACCTGCCAAAAACACTGATCCTCTTGGCCCAACGTCTGCTTAAAAAAAAAAAAAACAGCCGACGATGTAACGCTAGCCAATTTGTTAACAACACAGTATCACAACAACACGGGCTGCCTGTTAGGAAACACATGCAAATTAAACAAGTCGAAGCCTTACAGAGAATCAAATATTCATTGACTGACATTTCCTGAGCTACATCTACCTGGCTAGTTAGTAAATGCTTAATAACTGAGAAATAACGTCCCAAGCGACGCTGTTACAAATATTATCGACTGAAAAAAATACTATAATAAATATATATATAAATATCTTTGATTCACCTCAGAATGTCGCTTTTATGTTAGTTCAGATAACAGCTACAGCCATTACCCAGACCACTGCCGGGCAACTCCTTAATCCTAAACAAGCGAATGCACACCAACTGCAGCCCGGGATCTCTTACCGCTTAGCTCTGAAGCTAGTCATTTAGCAAGCTAGCACACCAGGATCCTTAAACTGCGTTGCGGCGTTTTGAAAAACAGCCGTTGGGAATGAAGCCCTGTCACGGAAGAAAAATGTATCGTTACCTTCAAATGTTCGCTATCGAAATGCAGTCGAAGTCATGGTTCTGCGTTCGTCGCTATCTTCCTCGTCTGGTGCCTCTTGTCCTCAAGTTGCTATGATTTCACTGTTGTCTCTTTAAGCCTCCCTCAGCACAGCGTCACCCGGGCTCACGCCACACGGCGCTACGCTGGGAAACCGGCGCAACCGCTTTGGTGAATAAGCAGAAACATCAGGCGATCGTAGCTCCCCGACTACGTGCTCCAGACCAGACCGGTTGCTTTTGATTGACACATGTGCTCCACCAGTAAAACTGAAACTAACGTGCTGCAAGTGCAGAGCTGCTCAGCCCGGCGAACATCTACTACTACCGTCCTTTTAAAAAGTACTAATACTGATACTACACTGTAAAAATACTCCTTTACAAATAAACAGGGAGCATACAGTTGAAGCATACATTAGGTTGTAAAAGTCGTTCAAGCTATTCAGTCCGTTGTGACAGAGGCAATAACGCAATGGTAATGATAATTGGTATTAATTGGTACTAATTATTGTTATTAATAATTAATTCATGGCAAAAATCATTTAGATTTTGAAATATTTTAATGAAAAACAGGACAAATATACATTTTTACTAACTGCATGTACAATTTACAACAGTTTACAATAATTACAACATATTTCAAGAATTATGGGATAATTTACATGTAAGTGACTGAAACTGTCTAGTAAAGGTAGTGGAGTGAAAAGTGCTGAAAATCTTGGATCAGAAGTTAAAAGTTATATAAAATTGTCACAGTACTAATACCTCAACGTGAGCTTGTATTTGTACTTGCTTCTTTTTAAAAAAAACAAAACAAAACAAAAAAACACTGGAAATATCAGAGTTTTAACTTCATTTCCAAAATGTCTGTGCAGGTTCTCAGTCACCCGGGCCATGGCAGTCTAAGGTGCTTGGAAAGAAAAGCGACTGGACTTCTTTAAGTTTCTTGAAGATGTTTCACCTCTCAGCCAAGAAGCTTCTTTAGTTCAGAAAGAACTTAAAGAAGTTCAGTCGCTTTTCTTTCCAAGCTACTCAGAGTTCATTTTCAATAGTTCCACTGTTTTCCTGGCTATAGTCTATACCATAATCCTTTCTTGAAAGAGAAGAGTGTAAAATAAATAATAGAGAGAGCAGGTGCCAATGATCTTATTTCTATGCTTCAGTGCTCAGTTACAAAATGACTTTTCCCAAATGCTTTTGCTATTTTTTTTAATTGTCTACTCCTAATACTAGTACTTAGCAGTGTAACACGCTATATAGCGCTGAGCAGATTAGGAAAAGAGAACTGTGAAAGTACAGAGTGTTACATCCGTTTATGCAGACAGGTGAAACTCACAGAATATAAACGTATACTCTCAGCAGCTGTCAGGTTTGTCTCTCACAGGACTGCTTCAGGTGTCCACATCACTTACAGCCCCAGATACGGATGTTGCACTGCTTTACTAGAGCAAGGAGTCTGAAGGGAGACGCTACAGTTTTTTGTAAGTGACAATGTAGGAATCCCGAGGGTGGAGCTGTGCTGCTGTATGACGGGCCAGAACACCGGAGGGAAGGCGAGCTCAGTGGACAGCACTCCTACAACTGGTTGGTGAGGCGTGTGACTGTAACACTCTCCTGCCATGAAGGGGAAAAGCGGAGGAGATGGAAGTCGTAGGGGGCACTGTGAGGTTTTGGAGTCTAAATCCCTGCTTTTGGTCACATCAGGGGGAGGAGGAGGCGCCGGTGGGATGCTCCTGTCACCACATGATAAGGTGATGTCCTGTTTGTCTCTAGCCTTGATGTCCTCGTGTCCTGCTTTGCTGTGATGTGGAGCTTCCTCCAGACTCTGGTCTCTGGACAGAGGGGAGCATCGTTGACCTTTACGAAACTTTGCCCTCCTGTTCTTGAACCACACCTGGATGAGGAAGACAAGACGACAGATTTGGATGAGAAGCGAGGAAACAGATGCACAAATGCGCCACAAATAAGTGAGGTGTTTTAACACCATTAAAGCTTAATGTAGTGACCCTCAAAGCTAAACATGCATTTTTATTTTAAGATTATACTTGAGGTGTGCTCTCACCTGAATGCGAGCCTCGGGCAGGTTTATACAAACAGCCAGCCTCTCTCTCATGCCAACATCTGGGTACTGCGTCTGCTGGAAGGCTTTCTCCAGAGCCTGCAGCTGCGACACTGTGAATGCAGTGCGGCTGCGGCGCTGCTTCTGCTGGTTGCCATAGCGAGCCTCGAGGATGAGCTCTGGCAGGAAGAAAATGGGAGCAGCACAACACTTCAGGCAAGTTTTCAGCAACTTTCAGAGGATCAACAAAAATGTCAACTATATCAAAAGGACAACGACAGTCACTTAAACTAGGAATAATTCTTAAGCATCATGTTTAAATGGGTCACTATGAGTTTGGGATGGAATTCACTGTATTTCCTGTACTGGACAAACATATCTTTTTCTCACACTGTACAAATATTTAAAAAAAAAAAAAAAAAAAAGGACTATGAAGTCACCCAGCACTATAAAATATACGTATATTGCTGTTTTTAATATTACTTATAAAGATTACATTATAATCATTGATGCAGCAATGAGACTGCTTCCCTCAGGCTCAGTATCAATCATAATTTGTGTTATTAATCTGAAAGTAACTGTAGTTACTGATACATGCTATGCTGTAAAAGATGAATGTACATTGTGAGAAAAAGAAAAAAGTAACCCCACCGTGGTGACTGACCCACCTGCCAGCCTCTCCGCCACAGTGAGTGTGTGCGCTGCGGGACCTGCTGCAGAGTATGCGTGGTACTGCTCCGCCATCTGGTGGCGCAGATCCACCAGCATGGAGTTAACTCCGTGGAAGGGGTACACGCCGCCGCCGGACGTCCCGCAGAAATTCAAGGAGTTCATGCTGAACCTGAAGAAACAGAGAGACTTCATGAGCTTAGTTAAGATGCGTGCGTTTTTCCCTCTTTACTGTGGTATCGTTACAATAATTGCCCACCGGAGCTCAGGTTAAGATTAATCGAAAATCCAGAGTCTCCACATCACTGCCATCTCCTCTCGAAACGAATTCACTACTAATTAAATGGGAACAGGGTGACACTTGTCTTATTATAAATTAATAAAAGACCATATTATTTTTTTATTGTAGCCACATGTGGAATCTGGGAGAGAATGAGCATAAACTCTATCATTATTTACACTGATGTAACAGAATCTGAAGTTGTGGGGGTAAGCGGGTCAAAGTAGATTAAATGGTATAATTGCCTCTTTCGATAATAGTGATATCAGTGTGAACGGGTCTAGGATCACGTCTGCACTCGTGGGTTATCACTTCTGCTTCTGCTTTAGAGCTATTTCTGTCTTGCGGTAGTGACTGCTGCTTAACCCAGAATTCCCTGTTTAGAGCTCAAAAGTTTTAGCTCGTAAATTCAGTGATATCATCATGCAGCCAGGAAGCTAAACTAGAATAGTAAGTTGCTATCCGGGTTAAGACGTTATTCAAATCTCCTCCTTCTTTTTTTAAATTTTATTTTTACCTGATACCCGAATCCAAAGCAGAACCGTGAGATCCAGCTCCAAGTCCGTCTTTACGCACACAGGTCGGCCGGTAAACGGTAGTCCAGTTTTTTTTCTTAGTCCAATTTGGGCCTTAAATCCTCGCAGAGCAGCGCTCTTTGTCGTGGCATGGGCTTAATTCTCCCAAACCATTCTCACCCACGACTATTTAAGAAGCGTTTACCCAGGCTCCCCTCAGCCATTAGCCAATAGAAAGAAAGGTATTAGCCGGGATTAGGTGGGA
This sequence comes from Oreochromis aureus, assembly GCF_013358895.1. Lineage (NCBI taxonomy): Eukaryota > Metazoa > Chordata > Actinopteri > Cichliformes > Cichlidae > Oreochromis > Oreochromis aureus. The sequence continues at coordinate 2,068,525 of NC_052958.1, forward strand.
TGAGGGGGGAGACGGGGGCTGCGAGGAGCTCAAGTTTTTGAAACTATTGAACTTGAGAGATTTATGCCAAGGATCTCCCTATAAGAGCGCGTTTCATTCCCTCCCTTTAAAACAATTAAAACAATGTGGTCGGCTAATCTCCGAGGCAGGGCAGATTAAAATAACAGCCTTTGATTGTCCTCTCCTTCTCGGTCCCTCTTTCTCCCATACCGCTGGTTTTGACAGTCTCCCCCTCGGAGGGGGGTTTTCTCTAAGGGTTTGTTTTGCTAACAGGGACCATATTTTGCCTATGAACTGTCACAATGTGAAGTTAATCTGAACCCTACTCAGCGAGAACAATTTATAAGCTCCAGCTGAGCTAAATTAGAAGTCCTCTCAGGGAACCAAGACCAAATCAAGGACTGCATCAAATCACCAGAAAGAATAAAGTCCTCCAGCACCAAATGACCAGTGTGGAGACAGAATACTTCCATCGCCATCACTTCTGGTGGACTTTTTTTAAAACCATGTGTAGTTTAACTGCAAACACTTTGACGTATTTCCACTTTTGTTTTCAGCTCATGGTGTCACCTTTTGACTCTCGAGGCTTAGAAAGAAGACACGCTGATGCTCATTTCTGCAAAGAACTCATAAAACAAAATTTCTAAGACCTCAGTTCTGGCAAAGCTCCAAAAACACTGGTCCCCTCATGTCCCAGAATGCATCTCTGTGGTGTCTTCCCATCACCCTTTATCTGCTCCATGTTCTTTCACCTCCAGCTTATAATCAGGATTTCTGTCACAAGTTTGTCATTTCAAACCAGAGTTTGTTAATGAGACAACACCTCATTAGGAAACTTCACAACAGCGTATCAGAGCCCAGATTCTTGGGATGAGTTAGAAAATGATGACCTAACAATTTAGTACAGGAGAAGACTTTTCTGAACTGTAATAAAAATCCAGGTTTCTCTGTATACTCATATTCCAATGACCAATAAAAAGAAAAAGACGGGAAGATATTTCTTTTGTTTTTACAAAACAATCTCTACAAAACAAACTACAGTTTTTATTCTTGGATTGAAAACAACTTTAACAATGAGTAAAATGAGGAAACCTCATCAGATGAGATCTTCCTCCAGGTTAGACAGAGATTTAACGATGCTGAACGAGATAATAGAGTTTATCCCTTAAACCTATTCCACAGTAAAGTGGACAGATACAGTGAGGCTAATAAGTCTGTGTTTTCAGCAATGACTGTGTAGATGCTTGATGCAGTCTGAAGAGTGTGTCCTGCATCGCAGACTTCATTTAGTAATGAAGCAAAGACCTGCATCAAACTCATTTTGATGGCAGGGGTACATTCCTAGACCAAAAATCGATTGCACGTAAGGAAATTGCTCACATTTGTATTGATACTCAGCAATAAAACACCTGAGCTGCCCCCCCGCCCCCCAGCCCCATGCCGTGTACTTGAGGGTTGACCACGGTTCACTTCACTTGTTTCCCATTCAAACACAATCAACTGCTTAGACTTCCAAAATATGTGAAAATGTTTGTGCTCTTCTCTTCCCAGTTTTTTTCTCTCGTCTCCTTTCACTGCTCTTGGCTGTCAGGCTATATTAGTGTCCGATAGAAATAAGTCATTTAGAAGAGGCTCTGTCGGCCAGCCCCTCAGCCCCACTAAAAGCTCCAGGATTAGGTCCCGGAGGCCTTTGTCTCCACAGCCCGCAGGATTAGGGGAGATTTACTGCGAGGAGAGAAAAAAAGTAGTTATTTCATGGCACTTTCATGATGAAACCTGGCCAAAGCTGTGTTGGCTGGGGGGATTAGAGGCACACAAAGAGTGTGCTTGTGTGTGACCCTCCCCATCCCAGAGCAGCCACCACTGACTCACTCACGAGCCCCCCTCGCCTGCCCACCCACCCCCACTCCGGTTCATTTCCCCCTTCTGCGGGCCAGCAGGGCTCGTCCGGGTTCACCACCTACCCATCAACACGACCGAGGCGCTTCATTTAGCGTCTTT